>NC_031990.1:5234338-5250928 GCF_001879085.1 Nicotiana attenuata
CCCCCCGGAAGGCCATTCATAGGAAAACCCAAGAAACGCCAAACGGGATCCAATAGGAAAATGATGTACCGGGCCAAACGGTCACACGAACCGTGTCCGCGTAGCCAGGCCCCCAACGGCGAAAACATGTATACTTGTACCAAGTAATCGAAGAATACCTTTTGTCGAAGCATTTAACACTCCAACAAAAACTCAACATCTTCGCAAAACATGACTCCTCCGTCAAAGCGTCCCGAACACTCGGGGACTGGCGCCGACAAATCAATCTCCCAATGACCTCCGGGTCGGGACTCCAAGCTCATAAGCCCTCAACGAGGCAACATGAAAATCACGAAATAACTCCAAGGCGGAAAGTGTCCCGAACACTCGGGGACTGGCGTCAAAATCTCAAAAGTCGTATGACCTCAGGGTCGGAATCGCCAAAGTCGTAAGCCCTCAATGAGGCAACATCAAGCTTACAAGTAAATGGCTCCCGAGCCAGGATGCCCTCGTTAACTCGGGGACTGTCGCCAAGCACCATTCATTACAAAAACCCGAGGCCATAAGACCCCGAGCGGGCAGACTCGGTCACGTAAGACCTACATAAGGCAGCAACAACATCTGTAAGACCTCGAGCAAGGCATGGATCGCACTTGTACCAAGTGAAAAAATCTGTAAGACCTCAAGCAAGGCATGAACCATACTTGTACCAAATATCTAAAAACTCTAAGACCTCAACGGCATGAAAATTTTGTAAGACCTTGCTAAAGGCATAAACCCGTTCTCAAAGTTTAGGCTATATATCGAACTTGTAAGACCCCTAAAAAGGCATACCATCGTTATAGATGCCCAAACTACTTCACTTGGGATCAAAAACGGCTCCGGCCAAGCACAAATGACTACAGTCATAAGGCTGTACCAGCCAAACTAACGCGACACGGGGATGCCCGACCATCGCTACAAAATCACAAGCCTTCAATTACTTAGAAAAGAATCGGTTAAACAGGCTACCGTCGACATAGGCAAAAGTCCTTCGACCATGTCAGCTCCAAATCACAGGCTTCGAGATACTCAGCCTCCGAGCTAAACCTCCCGAGGTGCTCGATCATCGCCACAAAATGGCTCATAATCGAGGTTCTTCTCGAACCGTCGAAGAGTCAGGAAAAAATTATCGCAAAAAGTCCTTAACGAGGGAAAAATAAAGCCCACATGAAAGGTCGCTTCGACCCAAAGCGTAAGAGCCATTATCGCCAACCCACACAAATCTGAAAACTTGAGGGTCGAATGAGCTCGAATCGCAACCCGATTTGGAGACTGAACCCAAAATAGTTACCTGAAAATGCCCCAGGGCAAAAATCATAAGAGCTCAAACGCCAGCTTACGGTCACTTCGACCCGAGGCATAAGAGCCATTGTCTCCAGCCCATGCAAATGTGAAAACTTGAGGGTCAAATGAGCTCGAATCGCAACCCGATTCGGAGACTGAACCCAAAATAGTTACCTAAACATGTCCCAGGGCAAAAAGCACAAGAGCTCAAACGCCAGCTTACACTGAAAGGTCACTTCGACCCGAGGAATAAGAGCCATTATCGCCAGCCTAATGAGCCCCAGGGCCATATCGCGAATCTAAGGATTCCTACCAAATCAAAGACTAGTTCACCTAGCCAAATTCAAGACAGAAAGAGATACGGAAGAAATAAAGCCGCAAGGGTTTCCTTATACACAACAACAACAACATACCCAGTATTATCCCAGACCGTGGGGTCTGGGGAGGGTAGTGTGTACGCAGACCTTACCCCCACCTTGTGAGGATAGAGAGGCTGTTTCAAAGATGCTTTGAAACATGCTTTGAAAATACTACATACAGATGGCAAAAATCTACGCTCCCCCTACGGCCTACCAGCCTCATCGTCGCTTTCTCCAAAATCAAACAGAAGTAACCGAGCATCACGCTCGTCCGCCCTCGCTCGCGCTAACTCTTCCGAGAGAACAAATCCCCTAGAATAGATCTCCTCGAGAGTCTTCCTTCGAGACTTGTAACGAGCATATTCTTTAATCTTCTCTTCACGATCGAGGATCCTTCTCAACTCAGCTTGAGCATCAGTAACATCCTTTAAGTGGATCGCCATCTCCTGGTCAGCCTTAGTTTGGCTCATTATAGCTTCAGCTCGGGCATCAACGATCTCGGCCCTTACCTTAGAAAGCTCGGATTTGGGCTCCGCAATTGCGTCCGCTTGAGCCAAAGCATTGTCACAGGCTAAGCGGAGTTGAGCCTCAAGGTCTGGAAATTTAGCCAGGGCATCCCTCTTATCTAAAGCCTAAACCTCTGCCAGAGCTCTTAGCTCATCATGTTCACTCTTGGCTCGGCCGGCTTCATCCCGAAGATGCTCCAGGGCCTCCGTCCTTTTCTGCAACTGAAATAAACGAAGTATTAGCCTTAGAAGCCAGGAGACGGGGCGCATACTAACCCGGGGCGGAAAGTTACCTGCTCCTCCAAGAAGCTCTCATAATTCAAGCTCCGGCTCGCCTCATACCGCAAGTGTTCCAGCTCGGCTTCCTTTTCATTGCAAAGGAGCCTAAGGGATCTCTCCTCATCCAGAGCTTTCCGCACTCGGGCTTCATGATGAAGCAGCCCGGACTTAAGCCTGTCGAAGGCCTGCAAAAGAAAAACCAATAAAAAAGGCAAGGCGCGAAATTCAAAAGGCGTATGTCGAAACTCACCACAAAGTGAAGCCGCTAGGCTTCCTCGAAGGATGAACGTGAATCTGTTAACCTAGCTCCCTCAGCTCTAAAAGAATTGACTCCGGTCGAGACACGGTCGCTCGGAGTAGGCGACCCCGAGTTTCTAGTATCCCCCGAAGCACTATCAACGGAATGAGAAGGCAGTGGCAACGGAGAAACCACCTTTTCAGAACCGGGAACCACGGGCACAGTAGGCTCAGATGATGCTTCCGCTCCGGAACACGGGTCCAGCCTCACCCTGCTTTGAGTGCCATCACTCTGTAAAGGCATCTCTCGCTTATTGTTGTCGTTCTTTAGCCCGGAGGCTAGCAACCCTTCCCCCTCCTCAAAGGAGCGCGGCCTCACCTCGGAAGGCTCTCCCATTCTTGCAACAACAAGATTAACACGCAGAAAGGGAAACTGCCTCTCCAAATGAAGGAAGGGAAAGGAAAAAATAGCACAACACTCACCATGATGTTTTACTTCCCATCTTCCCCGGGACACAGCTCGCCACCTGCGCTTGTCACAAGTCGAGTGGGTCGCCAACTTCCGAACCCAATCCGACAGATCGGGAACGTCACCTGGTGCCCATACAGTCGCTGCAGAAGAATAAAAGATGGCACGGTCACGATATCAGCCTTCGCCACCAGCAAAACTGAGAAGATATGGAATGTGCCACTTACATGTATAATTCCATTCTTCAGGGAATGGCATAAGTTCCATAGGGATAATGTCAGCCGTTCGGACTCGGACGAATTGACTCATCCACTCTCGATCTCCATCCTCCTCATCATTGATGACGAAGGGCATGGTCGACCGGCATCGCAAGGTTAACAGGCCCCGATGATGAAAGGGACGGTACAGCCTGATGAGATGACTGAGCGTGAAGTCAAGCCTTGCCTTCTCCGTGAAAAATCTCATCATCAACACTATCCGCCAAAATGACGGATGGATCTGCGCCAAAGTAACCCGATACTTCAAACAGAAATCTAGCACAACCCTATCAAGGGGGCCCAATGTGAAGGGATACGTATACACATTCAAAAATT
This sequence comes from Nicotiana attenuata, assembly GCF_001879085.1. Lineage (NCBI taxonomy): Eukaryota > Viridiplantae > Streptophyta > Magnoliopsida > Solanales > Solanaceae > Nicotiana > Nicotiana attenuata. The sequence goes on from NC_031990.1 coordinate 5,238,087, forward strand.
CAGCGGCACGATCCGTGATGCCCTCATCCGAGGAAAGTATCTACAACACTACTTTCTCCTCCCAGCCACAGTCTTTTCTCACTAACCCAAGGTGTTCTTCCCTTATCGAAGAAGCAATCTTCGAGGTACGCTCTCATTGGCCCTGAATATCGAAGGCGAAATTCTCCCCCTATGCCGAACAGACCCCGAAGTAGTAGTCATGAAGGTGGAAAAATCAGAAAACTAGAGTAGGAATTTATGCAGGCACGTTAGTACTGAAGTAGAGGAAAGCTCAACCCAGAAAAGGAAAGGTAACCTCTTAAAATAATGGGATCTCCAAAGGGGCACAAAGGACCCTATATACGAAAAGGGCGGTGGCGACCAGCCTGCCTAAAAAGCCGACAACATTATCGCCAATCCCGAGGTGGTACCCAACCTCGAGGATCCCTGCCAAGAGAAGTTAGGCTCCAAGAAGCCGTCAACATCATTGCCAATCCCGAGGTGGTACCCGACCTCGAGGATTTCCACCAAGAAGAAGTTAGGCTCCAACAAGCCGACGACATCATTACAAGTCCCGAGGTGGTACCCGACCTCAAGGACCCCCGTCAAAATGGAGTCAGGCTCCAAAGAAATAAGCATTTAAAATCTACCCACAATGCCTTGGCTATTTTGTGCTAAGTTCAAAGTAGGTTTCCGGGTGGCTCAAGTTTGAACAAACCCGCTCAGGGACTGCCCTCGAGAGCTTAAAGGCAGACCCGTTCTAGGGCTCCCGAGCAAATTTCCCTCGAAGAGTATTGCAAGGCCTAAAGACTGTTCACGAAAGTCTGAAGGTCCGAAGTGCCTATCCTCATTCAGCCCGAAGTAAGGGTTCCGACGACCCGAGTCTATCGGTCCAATCTGGATCTGGTCTGAGGAAAGGCAAACGGTTCCACGAGGACCCGTACTAAACAATCAAAGTTCAGAGAAATACACTCCCACTTGGGCTTGATATCGACAACGACTGCTAGGATCATGCATCCAGAGTTTTCGTAAGCACAAATAAAAGGAAAAACAGCAAGCATCAAAGACAGAATTGAAGAAACATCTTTGTATTCATGAACATTCGATTACAACAGCCCACGATGGGTCTTTACACAAAAACAAAGAAGCGAAAGGGTACACATATAGTAAAAGCCTAGTCTACTCTCGAAGGTCCATCTCCGGTAGCAGCATCTTCGAACACCATCTCCTCGAACACGCATCCTCGACGGCAATATCCTCGATCGTCAACCCCTCCGGGGTTTCATCGCTATCCTCTAGGACGACATCTTCAAAAGGCGAGACAAATAGGAGGATGGTGGTGGAGAAGAGCAAAGTGACGCAGAAGAAGTAGAAAAGAATCAAGAAGTGGCTGGGTGAAAAAATCTGGCTAGGATGGACCTCGCCAGCACTACTATTGCGAAGCCACTCCTTGAGACGTCACACTGGTGCGGGGTGCAACAATTAATACATAGGTGCCACCTCACTCCATGGAAGGCAAAGGGAGTGAGGTTCCGCACCAGATAATTTGGGGAGGTGAGCAGCGATGTAGAGTCCGAACACCCCTCCGAGCAGCGGTGTAGAGTCCAAATATCCCCCCGAACCGAGGGAAATCGGCCCCCTACCTCGTCGTCCCTGGCAAACGACGATAACAACAACAACAACAACAACGAAATGGCGCAGTCTCGATCAACTAAAGAAAGCCGAAGAGATAGGCCACGACATGGCTGACGGAAACACCGCCTTAAAATCTTGAGGCCATGAGCCTCAAACATGGTAAACGACAATGGTTAAGGATGGTAAGAAGAAAAGAACGGATAAATATGGAGAAACACTTGGATAAAAAGATAGTATCGGAAGGCCCCCATTTATAGGGGGTGATAATGCGACCAGCAACGCCATCAATGCCTTCAAAAGACAGATCGGCAGGCATAATCAATGCTTTATTGAAAACCGAGTCGACGGCGGCACTATCGCTTTGAAGAATGGGAATCGGCAGCGCATTGAATGGCACTGAAAAGACAAGTCCATGGGGCGCCCCGGTTATCGCAAAGGCTTACGTCACAGGTCGATATAATCGGTACGACGATATCATGGGAAATCCGAAGAGTCAGATGTCAAAATCGTTTCTTGTCGCTCCTCTCTAAGAAACGCGGGGACTATCTGTGTACGGCAAAATCGGAGGGTCCAATTCCTCATCATTAAAGCACTAAGGAAAGTCATCTCGAAGGCTCGAGGCCATGGTCGAACATCTTCCCTCGAGGATCATCAACACTAGACCCCATAGTAGCAATGATCACGGTAGTGGTAGAAATGGGAAGTTCCCAAAGCACGCACCTAGGGCTGACAGAGTTTGCTGATCTACTTCGAATCCGAGTCAGGGTGTCATTCAGCTGTCCCATCTCCATATCTTTTTACTTAATGCATTTTGTATTATGTTGGGATTCCCCTCCTATATAAAGGGGATCCTTGTCATTTTTGTAACCCCTGTTGCTTCAGTTACTCCACTTGAATATACGAAGAACATTCTCTCTGCTTTCTAACATACTTTCTTGTTATTATTTCTTTCATTTATTATCTTTATACTTGTTCATCATTCATTGCTTATCATTGGCCATAAAGAGACTTTATTAATTTCGACATAACTGTTAGTCATACCCAGATCGAAGCTCATTATCGAGCCACTGAATGGACCCCGAGGTCCACATATAGACAAGCTTGAGGCCTCGATTGTCGGCCTCTCGATTTGATTATCACCTCATCTTTAGCTCTTGTTTCGTCTCTAAACGTCATACACATAGCATCATCTGCTTAACAACTAGCATAAAAATATATCACATATTTTTAGAGTCCCATCAACAAATTTAATTGTTATTACCATTTTCACAGTAAACAGGTGCCTCACCATACACCTCGGAAAGAGAGTCCTCCTATTCTCATCCGCTCATTACGTACCATACCTCCTCCTGAAACATGTAAAGTAAGCAGGACCCCATAGAGGGGACCCTGAGGGCTGAGTACACCATATCGGCACTCAATAAGTGTCATACACTCTCTCTAACTCAAGTTCCTGGGACAAGGATTTACAAAAAAATGCAAAGAACATATGATATAGAATGATAACAGTTGTATCAATTCATGCTCTTTATCATTTTAAATAAAGATTAGAAAAAATAAATCGTGATACAAAATTTTAAAACATTTATACCAACCCATAATTCTAATAAAAATCATGTAAAATCATTTCAACTTCATTGAGTCATTGAAATCATTTCAACTTCATTAGGTCATAATATGAGAGCAAGATTTTTTGTTAATTTGATCACTGAAAAGAAAATATAATAAAGATGAGTTTGTGTAATATTTTTAGGAAAAAAATTATTTAATTGAAAAAAACGTCTTAGCGTTCAAAAAGGCGGTTTAACCAAAAAGCATAGGCATGGTTCAATCCTCAATTGATCATGAAATTTCAGAATTACTACAAATGGACACTACATGACTCCTGGTGAACTAGAGATGGACTGACTGTCCAGTTCTGCAAGATCTCCCTTGTTTCGACATCCATAATGGCCAGTGTCTTGATCTCCACTTTACCACAACATTCCTTGATCATTGACAAAAATAACCTTCCGATCCCATCGATAATCTCTTCTTCTGGCGTTAAGGTTTGACCTAGACTTAGAACATTCTCTAGCACAGAAACTCTCTTCCAAGGTCGCTATTATGGACTCTTCCAACTGCAAACTGGTAACCCAAGATGGTAGTACCCTTCTATTGCTTTAGTTAAATTGGCTCAATTATCCCGTTCGACCTAGCTCCCAACCCAGATCTCGACTTATACCCGTATTTCATCATCTCCCTGATCGCCATCCATGACCCATATGGCGATTGCGTATTGTGGAACCATTCGTTCTTCTCCATTTTCATTGTCTGCATGATCTCGATCGCATAGAATGTGACCCCGTCTAGTCTTTCTATGAAAGGAACTACGTATTCTGAATAAGCGGTATGACTCCATTCTCCATAAATTACTATTTCTTGGTAATCTCATTCAAACTTCATGCATTGATGTAGGGTGGAAGGAACTGATCCTGCCATGTGTATCCACGGCCTCCCTAGCAAATTGTAGGATGACGAAATATCCGTCAATTTAAATAACATCGGCAACTCAACGGTTCCGACTTGCAAGGCTAGATAGATTTCCTCAATGACGTCCTTCTGCGATCCGTCAAAAGCCCTCACTCTCACATGGTTTTCCTCTACCTTTCTTACGTGGATACCCAATTCTCACAATGTGGAGAATGGGATGATATTCACTCCATATCCCCCCATCGACCAGCACTCTAGATATGACCTTGTCACTACACCTGACGGTGATGTGCACGGCTTTGTTGTGATCCACTCCCTCTCAAGGAAGCTCGTCCTTTTGGAAGGAAACCTTATTGGCTTCCACCATCTTCCCGATAGTTGCTACTAATGCCTAACTAGTAGTGTTTCTTGGCACGCTCACTCCACTCAAATACTTCACTAAAGCGTCGCTGTGGCTATCAGAACTCATCGGCAACTCTATGATAGATATGTGTGTCGGGGCCTTTTTTAGCTGCTCTTCGATAGAGTATTCTTTAACTGACATCATCCTCTAAAATTCTTCCGCTTCTGTATCAGCTATGTTTCTCCTCTGGTTCTATTCTCTTTTTGGATTTCCTAGATCAACTCCTTAGGAGCGTGGCATCTTTCCGACCGAGTCATTCCATGAGCTGCCGCAGTTTCTATCATTTTCTCCTTTCCATCGGCTGATAAGCCTTTGGAAATGCCTTGTAATCATGATTCAAATCTTCTCTAACGATTGTGTCAGACCATTATTGATATTTTTGGACCATTACTGGTGGCTTTAATTGCACTATGGTTAATGGGGCCACACAAGATTGTCTTTGCTGCTTCGGTGTTCCCGATAGTAATGATGGCTCCTTTCAAATCATAGTCCTCTTCTAGGGTAATCATGTTTACCCCTTGGTTTCTGTGGTTTGGTAGTGGGTTATGGTTCACTTTTGGTGGGGTTGGGGTACATTGTATTGCTCCACTCTTAAACAACATCTCAATATCGTGCCTAGACCGTAGCAATCCTTGGCTCATTTCCATAGGCACCTAAATGATATGTGCAACACTTACTTGCATCAAAGTATTTGGTAGGTTGGTCAGGGATGCTTCCTTCAACCAGATATAGCAAATCGACTATTCTCAACCTTTCAAACAGTTGAGCCAAAGGTTCGTCAATTGGGGTGAAATTTCTTGGATTCCGTGTTTCGAGGTTAGGGCATGGTCTGGGAGCATAAGCGGGACTGCTTTGATAAGTGGTGGTTTGAACATTGGCATATGATCATGGTAGATTTGAATATGTATTGGCTCGGGGTGGATTGTAATGTGGATGGGTATTGTAGACTATAGTATAAGTGGGATAGGTTGATGTGTGAGTGTTTGTGGGGTATTGGTTGGCCCGAGGAGGCGGACTTGGTTGATATAAAGGGACAATTGCCGACACCTCTTCCTACCTCTTCTTTGCGCTGCTAGTGGAACCAGATTATATGGCTTTGCTAGCAGTTTGTAATGCAGTCATGGATTGTATTTCCCTAGACTTGATGCCATCTTCTAAGAAATATCCCATCTTGATCAATTAGGGGAACTTTTGGCACATCATTCCGATCACTTTTTCAAAGTAAATTCCTTCTTGGTCACGAATGAAGTATTTTGTCAGTTCACTGTCATCCAGTTGGGGTTGTGCTCTAGCCGCTTTAGTCCTCCAATGACGGGCATACTCTTGAAATGACTCGGAGGGTTTCTTCTATATGTTCACTAAAGTAAATCTGTCAGGTGTAATCTCAATGTTGAACCTTAAACGTTTCATGAAGTCCTCAGCCGTATCCTTTCATTCTCTCGAATTACGGGGATTTTGTCTAGTGTACCAGGTGAGTGCTTCTCCAGTCAAACATCTTATGAATATTTTCATTCTTAACTTCTTGTTTCTTCCTACCCCTACCAACTTGTCACAGTAAGCCCTCAAGTGGTTGTAGGAGCGTTGTCACGACCATATTTTCCGGTTCCCGGATCTGTTGTACTTCCCCTCTCAACAATTCCATTTCTTTCTCTAACCAAGTGACATATTCATCAGTCTACGTCTCGTCTCTTAATTTCTTTCGTACCCCTTAGTACGTCAGTTACTGCCAAAGCATTTCTGTCCGGGTTATCTATGGTGGTCATCTTTCCTATTGACCTCAGGTTATAAGGTGGCTCGGCCAGTTTAAATGTCAATACAAATCAACCTCTGTTTGAGGGGAGGTGTAAATAATAAAATAACAAGTATCGTAATGGCACATAACCCAACCCGCTAGATAACTCAAGTCATGAGCTATGATGTGATTTATAAAGATGGTGAAATGAATTACAACATTTGTTTGAAAGTTACATAAATAGAAATAAAATCCTAAGCTACCATGAACAAAAGGGTAGCATGAATATGGTACGCTGGTACATCTCCAATGCAAGGCTCCGTCGTCACAGCTACTCAGCTCCAAAATCTGCACGCAAGGTGCAGAAGTATAGTATTAGTATAACCGACCCCATGTACTCAGTAAGTATCTTGACTAACATCAAAGAAGTAGTAATGAGGTTTTTAAGTCGAAAGATACTCGCTAGTCAAATAACCTATGCAATATATCAAAGACTGGCAACATGAAGTATAGTAGAAAAACAATAACTATAACTTCATCAGAACAAGTGATAACAATTTAATACAAGTAAAGTCTCAGCTTCAACAACAAGTTATCAAATAGAATCGCACATATATGGCACCTCGTGCCCGTGCTATCAATCACCCTCGCACAACAAAGATCTCGTGCCAACACATAAGTTACACCCGCACAGAAAGACCTCATGCCACAATATAAATCATAATGGCATGGCAAAGACCTCGTGCCACATTATAACCTTATTCCATATCAAGTGACAAATAACACGTTCAAGAGAATTTTTCAATAATCAAATATATTAAAGCATGATGACAACTTCCTCATCTTGTGAATTAGATTTTCTACCAACAACTCAACAAAATATGAGATAACAACTCCACGTTGGTAAATCAATCTTGGCAACCAAATTATCAAGTGATAACAGAGGCATATCTTAGCATGTTAAACGCGATGTAACAAAACATATAAAATGCATTATGCACATAAGGAAATCACATGTATAATCAAGGATGTCACCCTCGTGCCACCACATAAACAAACTCAATGAAATTCTCCCCCATGCTATCACATAACATCCCCACAATGACACCCTTATTTCATTTCCGCACACGCATAATCCACCCTTATCTCACCGCACGCGCATAAGCCACCCTTATCTCACCGCACACGCATAAGAGACTCTTATCTTGCTGCATGCGCATCACAAATGAAATGCCTCCTTTATGTCGCTACATGCGCTTCTTGACATCATTATACTCCACTCAACATCAATCAACCCACACAACATGTCCACATGTGCCACAATTATCACAACAACGCAATATAACAATTTATCATCAAAAGGTATATCCTCATAACTCATCAATAAAGTGCACAAGGACATGATAACAATAAAATACGGATAAAGCATTACTATGGTTAAATCAATTATAGCAACCAAGTTCAAGTAGTCATACACTGGATCACATAGTGCACACGTCCAAAACAAGGCACATTACAAGAACAAGTTCGGATGTGTGTTCATAACTTAAGTGTATTTATCCCCGAGGCAAACATAGCATAAATCTCAAGATTTTCTCATTATGTTCAACATAAGGTACCACGAGCATGAATACCCATAGCACATATATATACGCTCGTCACCTTATATATACATCACCTCGCATGTAGCAAACAATATCAAGTGTAGAAATTTTTCCTCAACCAAAGCTAGAAAAGACACTTACCTCAAACAAGCCAAAACAATACTCTAAAAATGCCTTCCTCTGCAAATCGACCTTCAAACGGCTCGAACCTAGCCAAAAACAACTCAATAACATCAAATAATGCCATAGGAATCAAACCCAAATGATAAAGCTAGAACTTTAATCAAATACTCAAAGTCAACCTGGGACCGCACCCGACAAAACACACAAATTTTGACAACCCTTTCCAACACGAGTTCAACCATACAAGTTTCATCCAAATCCGACGCCGAATCGATGTTCAAAACCCAATTACTCCTTTAGAAAATTTTTTCCAAACCCCCCTCCCCCCCAATTTCTCTCTTAGTTCCACCAATCAAAAGCTAAAATCAAAGATAAAATAATGAATAACAATCAAATCTGAGTGAAATACATTTCCCTAATCCAAGTGGTGAAAAACTGCCTCAATCCGAGCTCACAATCTTAAAATGTGATAAAATAAGCATAAAGTCTGAAACAAGAAATTATATGCACTGCCCAGCAGTACCCTTTGAGAATGTGGAAGAGGCCTCACGTTCACAAAGCACAAAGATACCTCTGATCCAAAATCCTTCACTGCAAAGGCGAAAACCAGCCTGCGAATGCGATGAGCAATGTGCCCAAAAAAATGCGAACGCGACGCACATAACTCCCAGCTTCTATCTCCCTTTGCTAACGCGATCGAATCTTTGTGAACGCAAAGACCTTCATGTATAGACCCTACGTGAATGAGGTCCTTTGTCGCAAACGTGATTCATATGACCCTTCAACTCACCTACCTGTTCGCTAACGTGATTCCTTACTCGCAATCGGGATGCTTTACATGACACCAGCAAACCAGCAACACTAAAACCATCTGAAATGATCCGAAACCACCTAGAATGACACCCGAGGCACCGGGACCCCATCCAAAGATATCAACAAGTCCAAATATATTATCCAAACTTATCTGAAAGCTCAAAACCACATAAATAACATAAAAACCAAGAATGGAAGACCAAGATTATTCTCTTTAACTTGTAAACCTTCAAACTCCGTCGAACGTGTCTGAATCCTGCCAAATCAACTTGAAATGAAACCAAACTTTTCATATAAGTTCCAAATGACGTAACGAACCTATTTCAACTTCCGAAATAATTATACGTATATGTTATCATCGAAATCAACTCCCCATTACACCTATGAACTTCCTAAACTTTTAGATTGCCAACTTTTGCCAAGCCAAATAAACCTAGGAACCTCCAAATAAAAATTCAAACATAGGCCTAAGTCAAAAATCACCATACAAACCTATTGGAATCATCAAAACATGGACTCGAGACTGTTTACATCAAAGTCAAATCTTCAATGTAAAGCTTCCAAATAGAGAATTACTCTTCTGAATCATTCTCGAACTTCCCTGAAAATTAAAACCAGCCATGCATACAAGTCGTAATACATCATATGAAGGTATTCAAGACCTCAAACCACCTAATGGAAGGCCAATGATCGAAACAACTAGTTAGGTCGTTACATTCTCCCCCACTTAAATATATGTTCGTCCTCGAACATTCCAAAACTCATTCCAAAGCCATCAAATCACTGTATAAACCTACCATACACATACCCATGAGTGATCTCACGTCATCTCAATCCATATAAGCCTATCAACACAACATAACTAAAGATTCTTTCTTCAACCTTAGTCCATAAACCTTAGAACCCAATCTCCAATACCCGAAATTACTTATAAGATTCAGTTCTCGCATCTATACACTGTATAAGTCTAAACAAGTTGTATCAAGCCGTAATGTACAATACTACTACAACAACTGTTTGGAATAAACAATAGACAGAGTACATTAAATGAATAGGAAGGGGACTTCGTGTGCTACAGATCATAACATAGAGAGCAGCTTACCACAAAGTCTCCTCAGCAATTGTGCCTACATGCCAGTAAGACCACCAAATGTATTTGTCTCAATACCTGAACAATTAGTGCAGAAGTGTAGTATGAGTACGTAAATCAACGCGTACCTAATAAGTATCTAATGAACGCGTTGGGAAAGACTTTCCTGCCCCAACGCTTCACATTCATGATGGACAAATTCTCCCCAGCCAGGAGCCCCTCCTTCGCATTTGTGAAGGGCAACTTGACCAACTGCCTACTCCTCGTATTCGCGTCGACCATGTCACGTTCGCGTAGAACAAAATCCCCCTTGTCTCCAGCTCTTTCTCTTTGTTCACAACTCCTCTTTCGCGTTCGTGTAGAAAAAAGTCCAACAGACAAATCCTTCATCGCAAACACATGCTCCCCACCGTATTCGCGAAGAACAACACCAGAACCAGCAACAACAGTAGCAAAACACATAGTCATGGTCCAAAACCACCCCAACACACACTCAAGGCCCCCGTCCTTATATCTTATCCAAACTTATCCAAGGGATCAAAACGCCACGAATAACATCAAAACCAAGAATCGGTGATAAAAATTCTTCTCTTAAGTTTTCAAACCTTAAAAACTTCGTCGAACACGTCTGAATCACACTTAGATATTTCAACTCACAACCAAACTTAACACACAAGTTCCAAGAAACTAAATGAACCTATCCAATGTCCTGAAACACCACCCGGAGTCCGATAATACCAATGTCCACTTCAAGTCAAACTTAACAAATTCCCAAATATTCAAATTACAAACTTCTGATAATAAGCATTGTATCGCTCCCGAACCACCCGATACTCGATCCAAATATATCCCCAAGTCCGAAATTACCGTAAAACCTATAGGAACATTTAAATCCCAATTCTGTGGTCGTTTACTCAAAAGTCAAACCTTGGTCAACTCTTCCAACTTAAAGCTTCTGAATTGAGAATTATTCTTCTAAATCAACTCCGAACTTCTCACAAATCCAAACCAACTACACATGCAAGTAATAAAGCATAACGTGAAGATACTTTAGGTCTCAAACCGCCGGACGACATGCTAAAGCTCAAAACGATTGATCGGGTCATTACACCATGTTACGATCCGCAACACACGGAGTCTTCGTCCTATTCATTTACTGTATTCTGTATATTTTCTATTCCAGACAGTTATTGTAGTAGCATCATATATTCTAGTAGATGCTCATGCACTTTTGACACCGGATTTTTAGGACTTAGATCTTTATTCTTAGTTGCATTTCTGTTATAACGTTCAGGTTTATTTCACTTGTACTAGAATGTGTTATGGACTATCAATCGGCATGTTGATTAATTGTTGGCTTTCCTAACAGAAATGTTGTGTGCCATCACGACCTATGATGGAAATCGAATCTTGACACGATCTTCGTCCACGATCAATCCAACAACAAAGTACAAGTCAAGAATCCAGGCGGAAGGCGACAAAATTTTCGTTTGTGGCAGTTAAATCTCAAATCTTGGTTCTTGACGGCTATTAAATTGTTCGTGATGGATCTTGTCCCTTCATAAAGAAGCTAAGAGTCCTTGAAGCGACGATTGTGAGGAGAAGAATAAGAGAATTTCATATGCAGATCTAGTGGCATTCTACAGATTGCAACGCAAGTCGACTCTTCGTATTACATTTTGTAATTTGTAACTTTTTCTTGTCTTGAATAAAAAAATGTGAAATTCATGTTTACTGCAATATCTTGGCGGTTCGTGAGAAGGAGAAGAAACCGTACTTTTGAAAGGTGGTGGCTTTAGAGCATCATGCAAAAAGCAAACAAGGGACCACTAATGTTAATCAGTTGGATTGAGTTGAGGGGAGGATGATAGTGTCAGTAGATGGCTTATAGAGAAAAACAAAACCATCAAATCTTAACAGAAATAACAAGTATTCCGGCCATTTAAATATTGTATCCAAACTTCCACAAGAGAAATCAGTGTCTCCAAGTGGTGGGCTTGTGCCTGGTTTGTGTGTCTATTCAGTGAAGGAACAAAAATAGAACAAATGGAAAAGGGTTTAAAATGTCCCTAAACTATTGGAAAAGGCTTAAAAATATCTTTCATCCACCTATTAGGCTAAAAATACCCCTCGATTCACCTTTTTGGTTCACTTATGCCATTTGACCGTTAGGTCAATGCTGAATTAAAAATAATTACTTAAAAAAGTATTTTGAAAAATATTTTTGTTTTTTTAAACTAATGCACCAGTAGTCCACTAATTTAGTAGTCTTCTTCTTTTTTTTTTTTCAGTTTTTACAAAAAACAATTCAGTTTTTACAAAAAACTATTTTTTTTTCAGTTTTTTTAAAGCATTTTTTTTGTAAAAAATGAATTTTTTTTTTGTAAAAACAGGAAAAAAAAATTTTAATAAAATATTTTCGTTTTTTAAAAACTGAAAAAATATTTTCACCAAAATATTTTCGTTTTTGAAAAATATTGTTTTTTCATTTTTTCCAGTTCTTTTAAAGCATTTTTTTTTGTAAAAACTGGAAAAACAAATTTGTAAAAACTGAAATTTTTTTATGTAAAAACTGAAAAAAATATTTTCCTTTTTTTAAAAACTGAAATTTTTAAAAAGAACTTAAAAATGAAAATAGGGGTCGGGTTGTGGGTTTTTTTTAAACGGGTCGGGTAAAAAAAAGAGATGGGTCATTTTAATCTGGTGTTGCCACGTGGCACTCCATCCAAAATAGGAGTATTTTTATTCCAAAGTATGACAGTAGGGGTATAGATAACCTAGAGTTAGATGGAAATGGCGCGTCTTTTTTTAGTTGAACTTTTTATTCGGGTCGGGTCAATGTTTGGGGCGGGTTAGTCCGAAAAACGGTTAGATATGGGTTAGTCTTTCTAATAGGTTAGATGTTTTAATTTAGACCAATAAGAAGCTGCCACGTGAAATTTAAATAATAATTATTTTTAATTCAGCATTGACCTAACGGTCAAAGGGCAT
>NC_031990.1:5251923-5308220 GCF_001879085.1 Nicotiana attenuata
TTTATTATATTATTTATAATATTTTAGAAATTAAATACTCATAGGGCTTACGATCTACACCTCAGGGCTTGTGCCTTGCTCCATATTAGATAAAATGCCACGCCTCTTGCGCTTGCCTTTTGAAAGAATGATTCATAAGTTTAAGAAAGAAATGTCACGACACTCGTTATTTTTATTTGTCTGGCAACAACATTCAAAAGCAAATTTAGTACTTCCTCTGATTTAATTTATGTGAAACAGCCTCTCTATCTGCATTAGGTAGGGGTAAGGTCTGCGTACAGATTACCCTCTCCAGACCCCACCTGTTGGGATCATACTGGATTTGTTGTTGTTGTTGTTTTTTGGAGTACGAGAATTAAATTGACTAATTTTTTGTGTGAATTTGAACATAAATTTTTTAATTTTTTGAAATAATTTTACATATTTAGAAACTAAATAAATAGTTCCATAAGTCACAATAATTAATAATTAAATTATTTAAAAAGTATTTGCAAAATGTATGGTAAAAAATTGTTCGTGGCTCCCCAATAGTTAAAGGTTCACATAAATTGAAAAGAAAAAGTATATAGTAATACTTTCTAAAACTAATAAGCCGTGCATAGATGGAGTTGAAAACAATGAGCAAGTTCGCTTATGCACCCGCTCTCACTTTCCGCATGTCAGAGATGCTACTCTCAACTTTATAAGTAGAGACTAGTGGTACTTGGCCGTGCCGGTCATGATAAAAAGTCTCTTACAAATTAAATACTAAAATTATAATTTAATGGAAAAAAATACAAAATTCAAACTAAAAAATTGACATAGATAAGTAAAATAAAGGTATAGGCATTAATCCCAACATTTAGTCCAAAATAATTGTTTCTACTTAAGAAATAAAATTTTAGGATATAAATGCACAAAGTAGAACTAACATGCTAATAAGTAATAAGCACAAATATGCCCAGCTTCCTGAAGAGAACTCCATGAGAATTCATCTATTTTGTCTATGATAGCTTTGTCGTGCAAAATTAACGTATATGAGTAAAGATTAAACAACATGAAGGTCACAAAAATCAAGATATATACTAAAGTTTTGTTCTTTTGGGAGTTATGTATTCCATGAAGATAGGTACATTTCAGCATGAATTAAAGGACATCGTGATTTGATGGTGATAGAATAGATGTATGAACTTGCATGTATTTTAAAGAAAGTTTTTTAGGCATCTCCTATATAGTTTAGATAGTATCAAAAACCACTATTCTAATCAAATATTCCCTTCGGTCCACTCTAATTGATTTTTTTTTAGGTTGTTTTCACACATATTAAGAAATTTACATTTTAGTATTAATTAATAATACATTTGACCATATTAACCTTAATTTGTTCATTAAAAATACAACAAATGCTTCAAAGCTCTTTACTTCGAGGGCAACTTTAAAAAAAAGAAATTAAATCTTCTTACTATCTCAAAAAATTAAATATTGTGGACCACAAAGAAAAGCCAAAACATTAATTAGAGTAGACAAGAGGGGTATTAATTGAATTTTTTGCTTTGATAGAAATATAATAACTCAAGTAATCATACAACCAAGTGTATCCTCGTCAAGCTGGTTACCAGAAGACAACAAACTAAAAGCCCATCAAAGGAGAAAAGTGGCTTACTAATATATTTCCAACTTGGATGTCTCTTTCCACCATTAGCTCTAACATTCTCCGTATCACCAATGCCATATAATAATAAAAAATATAACAACGTATACACTGGAGGAGGATAATTTTAAGAATTTGTGAATATAATAGAAGAAATAACATCTAGTACGAGAAATTTGTCTGGAGAACTACAAGCTCGAAAGCTAGAATTCCCACATGAATAACTTTTATAGGATCATTACACGAAAAATTGGATATGTAACATTTAACTGCCTCTATGAAAAACTATGTTTGTCAATGATACCAACAACATATTACAATGGAAAAAGGCCGATCAAGTGGAAATACCTTGGTATCAGAATTTGACATACCAACGATAAGTAAAAATAGCAAGGGCTAGCCAGTTTTCGGACTGGTCATTCAAAAATAGTCAGCATTTGCAAAGTCGTTGAAAAATAGCAACTATTTTGCTGCAACACGGAAAGTTTCAGCATAATATACTGGAGATCGGTGCACCTGTGTATGAACTTCCAGCACAAGTATACTGGAACTCCAACACGCGGAAAGTTCCAACAAAATATACTGGAGATTGGAGCACCTGCGTATGAACTTCCAGCATATTATGCTGGACTGCTATATTATACTAGAACTCCAGTATATTATGCTCGAACTACAGTATATAATATACTGGAAAGTTCCAGTATACTTATGCTAGAACTCCAGTATACTCGAGTTCCAGTATATTATGCTGGATTATTTTCCGGATTTGAACAGTGTTTTCGTTCAGATTTATCATTACATAAAAAGTGGCTAAATTTCGATTACCTTTAATACTGTGGTTATTTTTAAATGACCACTTGTACATCTGGCTATTTTTGAATTTCTGGCCAAGGATAACGTTCCTTCTAATTTGAAAAAGAGACTACAAACAGCAACGCTTTTATCTTTAAATCAATTCCCAGTACTCTTCTCTCCATCCAAGCTCAAATGTTGGAAGGTCACTCTTCCACTCTCCACTGCTGGTTGCTGGTCTAGTAAGAAGGATCCCATTGGCACATTCGAGAAGTTAGCGATAGTTACTTAGCAATGAAAGTTAAGGGAAAACAAAATGGAGAAGATAGATCATCAAAGAAATAGCAGATAAACGCATATCTGTTCAAAGTCGAACCCATACCTGAAAGAAAACAAATTGCCAATGTCTAATTCATAGTATTATTTTTTCTATTAAAAAAAAAAAAAAGAAAATACTCGCACAAGCAAATAATGAGAACCGAGAAGTAGAATAAATAGAAAAGGGTATACGAGGGCCAGTTAGTCAGCAACTATATGTTCTCTTCCATTGTTACAAAATTGAGGTTCTATGTTTTAATTGTATAACTACACATTCTTTCGAAACCGAGGGAACATATTTGGTATTCTTAAAACTGAGCCAGTTTTGGAAAATAAAACGTCGCCATAACGGTTTAGTATTAAATTCTCCCCTTTAATGCGTTTAGAAATTTTATTATTTTTATAAGAATTCTTAGAAATGAATTGTTATATAACGGTTGTTTATTAAAGTCTCCTCTTTTGATTGCATTAATTAGATATATATTGTTTTACATATTGTATTAAAATGAGAGAAAACTCTCAAAATCTAAGAAAAAAGAAAAATACATTTCCTAGAGAGGAGAGATGCCACATCAACTTTTTCGTTCCCTACTTTATATAGATATATAGATAGATGGTAAGCAAATCGGTGCGAGCACGATACGGGTTCTGTCTTAACCCTCAAAATTCATCCCGTCTCGCATAGCATTTGAACTCGCATTCATCCGCCGTGCACACACACCCGCATCCACCAGCTTAAGTTTTTTTTTTTCTTTTTTCTTTGTTAACTTTTCCATAACTAAAGTCTCTTCACCAAGAAATATGATTTACGTAAAATAGCATCCTATTTTGTTCTGACGCAGTTGGAAATGAAATTAAGTGCAAACTACCCATTGTTTTGGACTTATGCTTCACTATCAATTTGTTAACATGCATTACTGCATAATTATAAAGAGACCCCGTTTATAGTTAAAATATCTTTGAACTCGAAAAAGAAAACCTTTTATCCTCTATTCGAAACTAGAAATCAAAAAAGGAAGAGGAAGGAAGAATATATACGAAGACCGAGGCAAGTTGTTTACTTTTCATTGCTTGGTTCGGGTATAAAACAAGAAAAGAAATCAAAATTTTAAAACTACGGTAATACCTAAAAAAATTGGATTAAAAAGCTTTAGTAGAAGTAAATAGGTTAGTGCTCTTTAGAATGCAGGACAAAACAACAAAACAAATGGGTTCGGGACAAGTCTGTAATGTTCCGCAACAATAAGTACTTAATTCATGACCTCAACCCGCAACCGTCCCACACCGGCCTGAATTTTAAATAATAAGTTTCAACTTGCACCGCCTACGGCCTACCCCATTGCCATCCCTAAAGAGTTCTTGGATTGAACATGGATCGGATTCACATGAACAACCTTAGGTCCATCTTTTTGTAAATTGATTAGTAGAGTTGTTTCTTCTTCTACGAGATTTCTACCTGGAACTTTAAGCATCATAATGTGCTAACTTTAGTACGAAAAAATGACAACTTTGAAACAAGAAAGAACTTTTAGCAATTGTCACGCCTTCCACCTTAAATATGCTCCAACACTTTTCCAAAATTGCAAACATTCTTTTTTCCAGTATCATAAAGAAAATAGATTCATAAGTTCGATACTTTGTAAAAAATTTGTCGTCTAAGGTCTTAGCTTGGTCACTCTATTAAGCTTTCCCAGCAAGGATCTAATCCTCCACGATCACGAAAAGTAAGATATTTTGCATATCTTCACCACTTCAAGGTGAGAAATAAGGTTGCTCTCCAAGCGTTTGGAGCGCACAAGTGGGTCGACCGACAATTCCGGATGAAAAAAGGGTAATAAAGAAAGCATTCAATCCTCTTTCCTATATTATTTTTGCCAAGCTGGGTTTCATCCCCTCTTAGAAAAAGTCCCCACTCCACTCCGAAAAATAGTCGACCCCCCCCCCCCCCTCCCTCTTCCAAAAAAAAGGGAAAAAATGAAAGAAAAAGCATACAAGTGCCAGTGCTTTGCAGCTTCTTTCTATACGATTCTAACTGAGGGATTAAAAAATGTGTTGCAAAACTTTTAAGATCATTCACATTAAGTAAAACATTAATCTAACAAATGGTATAATTTAGGCATCTTATCTCTCCAAACATTGCGTTTTGTCATGTCAGCTGAGTTACAGTTTGTTTACCTCGAAAATACGAGTAACAATTAAATTTGATTTGTGGTTTTAAAGATATGTAATTTAGTTCAATACCAATTACTCCCTCCCTTCCAATTTGTGTGAACCTGTTTGACTGGGCACGAAGTTTAAGAAAAAATAAAGGCTTTTGGAATTTATGGTCCTAAACAAGTCAAAATGGGGCCCAGGATATTTGTGTGGTTATAAAAGCTTCTCATTGAGGGTAGAATTGTAAGTTTAAGCTAAATTGTCTCCAAATTTAGAAAAGGGTCATTCTTTTTTGAACAGACCAAAAAGGAAATAGGTTCACATAAATTGAAACGGAGGGAGTAATAATCAAGAAGTATGAAATAGAAATGAAAGAGAAAAGTGAATCAAACCAATGTAACTCAGCAGTAGTGACCTCGAACTTAGCGACCTCGACGCAGGCTTAGAACAATAAGAACAATTAAGTAATAAAAGTAAAGTAAGAACAGTAGAGCTAAAGGACAATCCTGATGAACATTAGGCGAAAAAGGTAGAGAGTATATTCCTTTCTCAATGATAAGATGGTCCTTACAAATGATTGGAGTCCCCTTTATATAATAGGGGAACCCTAAATAAGGTATATTTCTATTTATAGTAATGAATATTCTTGGTACAACCGTCTAACCACCTAGTACGGAATTGTACGATCATATTCCAGGATTTGCGCCATAATTTTGGGGATATGGCGGGAATCTAGCTCATTCTGTTGTAAATCCATAACGGTACTATTTCGGGGTCGAGTGATCGGGTCCAACCCTACACCACTACAGACTGGCAAGAGCGATCGATGCAGCTTTTACCCGAGAAGTTCGGGATCGAATCCACAGGGAACTAGAATGTTTGGGAATTTGGTGCCTATCTACATTATTAACATGCAAATTAATTGTTTACACTTCTAAACATGTGTTGATGGTTCACTAATCTAGATTATCACTAATGATGCTGAAATTAAGCTAAGTATGATATCTTTTTGTGAGGTTTTCTTAATTTATGGAAAGTCACTAGGGAAGTGACTTTCCCCTAGGTGAATACTTGACGGGTTCTAAAGCCTAAGGCAAAGCTGTTATGTTTGGGATTGCGATATAGCCAATGCACGAAACTAATCACTCTATACCTCTCGGTAGGTTGAGTGACTTTTCCATAATTGGCTTTCTCAAGACCAATTGGGTGTCAACATTGTGCAAGCAATATAGTCTCAAGTCGGGTATTACAATCTCTAGGTTTAACCCTTTAATTGGGGCTATCAATCTCTTGAATACGCCCCAATTCCTTGTTGGCCTGATTTTCCTAGACTCAAGCTCTCTTTCTCAAGAAGATCCCAAGTCAAAAAGGCACAAATTAGTATTTGCAACCACTAATTCAACATGGAAAACACAAATCATGCCAAATATCAACCACCCATAAACATCTAAGCCCTAAAACAAGAGACCCATCAAATACTTACTCTAGGGTTGAGCCACAACTCTAGCTAATGGGTCTAGCTACTCATAATAATGGAAGAAATCAGATATTGAGATGAAAAATAACCCATAAAATATAATTACAAGCTAAGATTCGAAGATTCAATGTTAAACTAGCTACAAAATTACTCAAAATAGCTAAAAAATGGCGTTCACGTGCTCAGCTATAGATAAGATGACCTAAGAATCTGAAAAAGAAGTATTTATACAAGCCGAATTTTCTGGACAAAAATACCCCTGAAGGAGGTACCGCGGACCGCGGAAAATGGATTGCAGCCGCGGTGAGGCTACCGCGGCCACGTAAAATCAACTGCGGATCGCAATAAATGGACCGCGGCCGCGATGGCTTCACCGCTGCCGCATAAAATCAACCGCGATCAGCGGTGTCTTCAAAACTTCCAAACTTCACGCTCTTTGAATCTCTTCTCCGCGGACCGCAACAAATGAATCGCGACCGCGATGAGGCTACTACGACCGCGTAGAATCAACCGCCGGCCGCGTTGTTTGAAATTCCAGGATTGCATCTTCTCTGATCTTTGCCACCGCGGATCGCGATAAAAGAATCACGGTCGTGGTGGGTCTATTGCAGCCGCGGTGGATTTACTGTTGTAGCGGTGCTTTGACTTATTCTTGGCACTTATGCATGTTTCACTCCTTTTTGAGCTGGTTTTGACTTCCTTGTCACTTTTTGACCAAACACTGCAAACAAGCACAACATGTAAGCTTTCGAGATTACTTGTATACACTTTTAATCCAAAACTCAAGCAAAAATGAGTATAAAATAGACTACAATCCCTAGTTATCATCGAGCATACTCAGCCCTACGACTCCTCGTACTCGTGGATTTTCCCGATCCTTTTATGATGACATCATGCCCGTGACGTAGGCGCTCGAAGTAATTGGAAATATTATGTCGCGCTTCCCCAAAACATCAAATTCGCGCCAATACTAGTCGGCTACTAGCACCGACGAACCATCGTCTCTTTTCTATAAATGTGAGGCTACTTCGTTGAACAAAGAACTATACTCATTTCATCTTCATTTACTCTGATTCTTTCCCTTCTTTATTTCTTTCTCTAATAATCTAATTCAATGGTTCGAACTTGCGACCTCCTGGTCGCATGGCAGCAACTTCACCAGTTATGCCAAGGCTCCCCTTTTTAAAGCTTCGATTCGAAACAACGGGAAAAGGGCACAGAATCCTTCCCGCATTAGAAAATATGCGAACTCCACCCTGCCGCTCATCTCTCTTAACTTCAACCTTGTGTGGCACTTCAATCCTTTTGATTTCCATGGGGTGAGGTGACACTATCATCTACTAATGTGTGCATCCACAACGGTATAGCATCCCAAGGATAAATATTCTTGGATCGTTGCTCGTGCATCTTGCAACCTTCTTTGGTTTTTATTTTGATAGAAGGTGAAGCTACATCTTCTCGTCTTCCTTTATGGTCTTTTTCTTTTACCGCTCTTTTTAACGGATTATGGCCCAAAATTTCAATAGAATGCCCAATCCTGGCTGCTGAAAATATAGTAACATTTATCGAGGGTTTTCTGCCCTAAATTTCTTCTAGCACATAAACATTTCCAAAGATCAAAATGGGTTCCCGGAAAGGAAGTTCCCGAAGATGCCGCTCTCGAGGTCATGGCCCTAAAAGTAGATTAGGTTCTTGGCTTTTGTTTTTTGCTTCTTTGTTCCTGTGTAAAGACCCTTCGTGGATGTTGTAGATATTTTTGTAACCATCTCTTGGAAATATAAAAGGATCTCTTTGTCTTATTTTTGGCTCGTGTTGAATTCCATTCCGTCTTTATTTGTGAAAAATTTGATTCTATAACTTTAGTGATTAGTGTTGATGCCTAATTTTTCCCTATATATTTTTAATACACATATATACTTTCAAAATAGCATATATGCATATATAAGCATGCATAAGCTTTTCTATAATTTTAAAGGCTTTAAATTGATTTATTTCTTTCCCTTTTACTTATAAAATTTTCAATAATTATCCTTCAAATTATTGTTGTGGTAATTTAGCCATATAAATTCTATATTTATGCCAAAATATTGCTTAAATATATCAGAAAAAGAAAGACTATCCTAGAATAAATTGTATAACTTGGATAAAGTATTCCCCTTGGGTCCCGTTCTCAATGAGACTCGTATATAGGGAATTTTAGTGCATTTTTAATAATTGCATTTATATTTTTTAAATCCAATTTGTATATATTTGCAATACTAGCCCTATTAATGCATAATTACGTTATTAATGTATAAAAGGGACTTTTTATTTTTAAAGTGTTAAACAACTATTTTTAATCATTTTTAGTACACGAAATATTTTTTAGAAATCATTTTATCATTTTTTATAAAGTATATAGTACTGAAAATGGCTATTTAAAACTTAGCCTATTTTATTTCAATTTTAGCTTAAATCCTAACCCAATACCCAGCCCAATTTTTGGATTAAATTACCCAGGCCCAAACCACTAACCAACCCGACCCAGCTCTGGCTAAATCCTGGTTGTTGATCAATGGCCCAAATTAAACCTTGCCTTAATTAAATAAAGTAACCCTTCCCCAAACCCCCCTAACCTAAGTCATTTTACAACCTACCTCGCCGCCCTAAAATCCTCTCTGCTCTCAAACACTCTCGCCCTGAACCGTAATCTCCAAACGCCTCCCCCCCCCCCCCCCATATATGGCCATCTCCGGTGACCTCTCACCATCTCTCAAGCCTCCAATGGCTTCTCTCATGTCACTCTTGCCATCTCTAAGGCCCTCAAGGGACTAGGGCCATGTCGACTTGCATCTAGGGTTCATCTCTCACCTGTTCTTGGCGATTCCAGTGTGATTTCGAGTGAAATTGGTCTATATTTGCTACGATCTAAGGGTTTTCTTGTATGCTTCGTCATCTCTATATGGTTCTCTTCGAAACCCTAATTTCGTCTCTAAACCTCCTAGATTTGTACAGATCTAGGACGATATGAGTTTGTTTCTTGCATGTTTTACAATAGCCTTGAGATTCTCTACCAGAATCATTTGATTTCAAGTGATTTCTTCACCTTTTCTAAAATTAGGGTTTTCGGAATTTATGTTTAAACTTTTTTTGATGATTCTTTGTGTTTAAAATTCTGATTCTCACACGTTTTTGGCTAATTTTATGGACCTGCTGCAACCCTAGCCCGTTTGTATTAAAAACCCTAATATTTTGGGGTTTTTCATTTGGTTTCTGATATGGGTACTTCTGACTGTGTTCTTGCCTTAGTTTCTTATGACTTCTCATGATTTACTTGTCCTAGTATGCTTCTACTAAATCTTCTTAGTTCAAACTTTTACTGATATTATGTGAGCACCTAATTTTTTTCCTACATGAAAATAACTCCTAAACATAGGCCAAAAATAATTTTAATTGATTTTTAGGAATTTTTATTTATTTAGTTGCATTTCATGCTTTTTAATATTTTAAAATCATAAAAAATCATTAAAAAAAATTGTCACATGTTAATTGCATGCCATCTTAGGTTCAATTTGCATTTAGGAATTAATTATATTTTGTTAATTGCTTTATTAAGGAAAAAACCACAAAAATGGTCATTTTTACATATTTAGCTTTTAGTCTTTAGAAACTAGTGCTCTTATTTAGTTTTAAGTTATCAGTTATTTTAATAGATAATAATTTTAATTTCTACAAAAATAGATTGATTTAGGATTTTTATTTATTAAAGAAAAGAAAAAGGAAAAAACAAAGAAAAGAAAAAATAGGAAAATCTTGTTTCTTTTAAAATTGGGCCAATTCCTAAAATGGCCAAATTAACCCGGTATAACCCGATGACTTTCCCGGCATAACACGTGGACCTCCCCGGCATGACCCGATGACCTTTTTCTTTTTTATGCATAACCCGATGATTTTCCCGGCACAATCCGATGACCTTCCCCGGCATAACCCGTGGACCTCCCCGGCATAACCCGAGGACCTTTTTCTTTTTCCGGCATAACCCGATGACTTTCCCGGCATGACCCGTGGACCTCCCCGTTATAACCCGAGGACCTTTTCCTTTTTCGTCATAACCCGAAGACCTTTCCGGCATAACTCGATGACTTCCTCGGCATAACCCGAGGACCTTTTCCGGCATAACCCGGTGACTTTCCCAGGCATAACTCGTGGACCTCCCCCGCATAACCCGATGACTTTCCCGGCATAACCCGTGGACCTCCCCGGCATAACCCGAGGACCTTTTCCGGCATAACTCGATGACTTTCCCGGCATAACCGTGGACCTCACTGGCATGACCCGAGGACCTTTTTCTTTTCTGGCATAACCCGTGGACCTCCCTGGCATAACCCGAGGGCCTTTTTCTTTTTCGGCGTAACCCGATGACCTTTCCCAGCATAACCCGAGGACCTTTTTTCTTTTCCGGCATAACCTGATGACTTTCCCGACATAACTCGAGGACCTTTCCGGCATAATTCGGTCATTTTTCCAGCATAACCTGCTAATCTTCCCAACTTGGGGCCTCCGATCCCCATTTGATTGCATTTTAGATATAGGGTCCCACTCCCTAATCTCTTTTCTCCCAAGGATACACAATACTGATTTTATTGCTTTCAATAAAGAAGTGGTTTAGATTTTTGTTACAATAACTCACGAAATTTTCCTAGTGAAAACTGGGGCAGAAAAATTTTGTTGGTTTGTTTGTTTTGGTGCCTGAACAGGTTTTTAGCATAAGGCACAAGGCTTGAGACGACCGAAAGAAGAAGTCTCAATCCAAATAAAGAAAAGAAAAAAAAGAAAAAAAATGAGCTCTAAGTGTAGAAGAGGAGAAAAGATGCGGACTGCTCAAGATATGATTGAAGTCACAAGCTTTGCATGTCCCGCCTTGATCCGAAAAGCTGAAGAAGAATGAATCAGCGGTTGCAGTTAGCGAGCATCAAGATTCAAATCAGAGTCTGCAGGAAGAACCAGCCAAGACTCAAGATCAAGCTTTAGATGTTTTATAGATAGGAATCTTGTAACTCGTAGTTGGTAAGCTTAGCTAGTTTAGCTTTTTATTTTTTATTTTGGTGTAATAAGGAGCTCAGCAAGCAGAAACAGCATCAACAGCAGTGAAAGCACAAATTCTCGGTAGTCCCAGCTACCAAAACTTCCACAACAACACCGACCTGATTCCTTTATAGCCAAGGATATGTAGGCAACCTCGAAGCAAGGTTCAGTCAAACTTTTTCAAAATGCTTCCCAAATGGAGTTTTAAACGGGCAAAAATTGCTCGTAATTGCTCACTTTATCTTTGCCCAAGCAAAAAGAGGCAGCTGTGAGCACCTAATTTTTGCCCTACATGAAAATAACTCCTAAAAATAGGCCAAAAATAATTTTAATTGATTTTTAGGAATTTTTCTTTATTTAGTTGCATTTCATGCAATTTAATATTTTAAAATCATAAAAAAATCATTAAAAAAAATTTTTGTCACATGATAATTGCATGCCATCTTAGGTTCAATTTGCATTTAGGAATTAATTACATTTAGTTAATTGCTTTATTAGTTATTTTAATAGATAATAATTTTAATTTCTACAAAAATAGATTGATTTAGGATTTTAATTAATTAAAGAAAAGGAAAAGGAAAAAACAAAGAAAAGAAAAAATAGGAAAAATATATTTTTGGTATTGTTTCTTTTAAAAATGGGCCAATTCCTAAAATGGGCCAATTAATTTTTAAGACCCAAACCGGCCCAGACCATTGACCCATTACTCCTTTTCCTATAAAAACCTAGAGACCTAACATAAAAATAAGATTTTTTCCCCCTCCCAAAAGCTAGAGATCTAGACCTAAGACAGCAGAGGAGCTCCCCCCTTTAGAGAAGCTGGAAACGACGCCTTTTTATGGCTGCCCTAAACCCAAAAATATTTTCTCCACAAAAAGCCTAGACTTCCTCCCCATTTTCTTCTTCAGCATCTCAGACGGACTTCCCCCTCCTATAACCAAAAAACCTAGCAGCAGCCATCACCCAATCTTAAGACTACGACTCTAGAGCTTCACTCCATCTTCCTTCACAAGAAATCACACGCACACACACTTATATGAAAGGAACGGACAGATCTGAAATAAAAAGGAGTCAATAAACAAAAAAAAAGGTAGAGGAGAATTCGGATTCAAAAGATCTTCGAGTTTGGTTTCAGTTGTTGTGGTTTGTTTAAGAGTTTCTGTGTTTGAGAGTTTAATCCAGTCTCAAGAATGTTGTTTGTTTGCTGTTGGAATCGTTGCTGAGCTCTAGTCGAGGTTGTTTCAACATTTTCTTTTGGGTCAGTTCCTGTCGATTTCTATTATCGGGTATGTCAGATTCTTGTGTAGTTATATATTAAATCTATAAAATAAAAATCTGATTGTTTGGTGTTATATGTTGATATGTTCTCAATTTTTTGATTGAAACTCTGACATGGAATTTGGGATTAATTATACTTTGAATGCCAAGTTTCGTCTGTAGTGGGTGTAAATCATGTATGATGTTGTTCAGCTATGAAATAAGTTGTTGGAAAGTGAAGACATAACTTGGTTTTGAACTATGGGAGTAACAACACGGTTAGCCAATAGTATATTTTTCCACCACCATTTGCTCTAAGTTGATGTGATTCCTTTTCATGCTTGGATGTGAAGATTTAAAAATGCTAGTTGGTTCGACTTTTCGTTCAACATATGTGTTCTCATATAAATTTTTATCAAACAGGATGATGTCAACATGCATGTGAACATGCCATAAATGAATGACATGGACATGCTGGTATGAATTTTCTATTAAGTGTTTGATTTACAACACTGGATTCAAATGGAACTAAAAGACATTCTTGCATCAAAATTCATGGTTATAACCCATTACTTGAATAGTTCATCATCTTTTCTTTGCAGATATAGTTTCATTAGTGTTATTAGGCTTTGTATATATCAGGAAGAATGAGTACAGAAATAGTAGTCTTCAAACATTATGATGTCATATATATTTGTGGTCAAACGAAGAAAGGGAAAGTTTGGAGATCAACGATTTGTGTGTGGAGTGTGTTTGGGGCATGTCTGTGAGGGTCATGTTAAACATTTTTTTATATGGACACAATGAAACTTAGAAATGTTGCTGCTTTGTGTATAATAGTGTTTGGACACCACCGCAACTTACAAAGATGAGATTTGTTGCTACTCAATATCTATTTTAATTACAGAATATGGTAGCGGGTCTCATTTTTTAAGATGGACTAACTCCTTTATCCAAAATGATTAAAGGGCTAACATATCTACCCAAAATTGAGGTGTGCCATACCAAACAAAATCCATAACTCATGACCCACATAAATTAGATTAAGAGCTAACATTTTTAGCTGCTATAGTTAAATACATTTCCTTTAAAAAGAAAAAGGTTTGAGGTGTGCCATCCATAAATTAGATCATCTATGGCCCTCACAAATATTGAAACATAGATATTAAAAATGAATCTCCGTAGTTGGTTTAGGCGCGCTGCATTAAATTATCATGGCTACGGGTACGGCTCCCGTGACGTAGTTGTGATTGCTAAAATCCGGGTGTACATTTCATGTGAGTTGACTTCAATTTCCAATAATGTTAAATAAAACGTATCGCGAACCGCGGGTGCATTTCATGTAGCATGGTATAAGATGTGTTTTGAATAACATTGAATTTTCCTAAAAAAAACAGTAAAAGCGGTTAAAAAGTCGTAAAAATGCACATAGGTTTAAAATGCGTAATTAATCAGATAATAGGCCAATATTAATAGTTTAAGCAACCGTGCTAGAACTACGAAATCCGGGAATGCCTAACACCTTCTTCCGGGTTAACAGAATTCCTTACTTAGAATTTCTGGTTCGTATGCTTTTAAAATAAAGTCGAAATTTCCTCGATTTGGGATTTTAAAATAAACCGGTGACTTGGGATACCAAATAAACTATTCCAAGTGGAGACTCTGATAAAATTAAGTAAAATAATCCCATATTGATAATGTCACTTTAATTGGAAAAACTCCCATACCCCCCTTGGGCGGGTAAAAAGGAGGCGTGACACCTCTGGCGACTCTACCGGGGATAAGAACCCAGAACTTCTGGTTCATGGTTCAAGAATTCGAGCTTAGAATAACTGTTATACTTGACTTTATTTATTATCTGATTTTTACATGTTTGAGCTTAATGTGCTAAATGCTACTTTTTACTGCTTTGATATTGTTTGAACTATATATAAATTGTTACGAAACCCTCTTCTCCCTGAGTCTTCTAAATCATCTGGGAAGTGTGCACTTTGTATGACTTCTTTTCTGTTAGAGTCATATCCCGATTTTAGAACGAGGTTCGGACAAGTTGCAAAGCCGGTGAAGCTTCTGTATTTTCGGTACGCTGGCTCGAGCTGTCCGCTCGGGTAAGCCAGGTTTAGAACAATACACCCAGGTTTTTAAACCTAGAATAGCATAGCCTCATGCCTGATCCCTAGTAGGTACGTTTGTTCGCATCACGTGCATCTGACTTTGGGGACTCAACACAGGGGTTGGGTCCGTCTAGGACAGGTGTACCCAAATTAAAAAGAATATCCTGATGCATCTTACGTGCTACTTGCGCATCTATTTGTTTCGTCTTGCATGTTGACCGACTTTTAAAATAGGGAAAGAAAATTAAAAAAAGACAAAAAAAAAGTGAGAGGTTGGTATTTAGAAAATTCTGAAACTCTGCTGAAATTCTGGAAAAAAAAGAAAGAAAAGTCATTTCAAAATGAGCCCAAAATATTCAAGTGTCATGTTTCCCTGTTCCGTCAAAACTGACCGAACTACGCGGGTCTGATTCTAACCGGATGTGAGATACGTAGGCAAACCTTATCGGTTCTGGCCCCAATTTTTTTTAAAAGATCCAAAAAATATTTTCCTTTAATTCTTTCTTTAGAAGCATTTCCTTAGAAAATTCAAAAAACAAAAGATTTTTAAACTCAAAAAAATAGTTTCCTTCTTTCTGAAGTCTTCCATACGAAAAAAAGAAGTAAAAAGAAAAATCAATAAAAATCAACATCCAAAATACGATTTTCCTTCATTTTGAAGTATTTTTCCCAAAAAAAAAAAATCCAAAAAAAAATCAGAAACAAAAATCGAAAAATACTCTTTATTTCCTTTCTTCTTTTAAAGCATTTCTTTTGGAAATTGCAAAAAAAAAAGAAGAAGAAAAATGTCATTCTTTTTGTTAAAGCTTTCATGGTCTGAGTTTTAATAAAAGTAAAAAAAAAAGAGTTAGCTTATTTACTACATTCTAGATCTTCCCGAACTACGCAAGATCTGATTCGTACGGCGTCATGATACGTAGGCAATCCCCATCAGATTCGATCATAGCCATAATAAAATTGAGTGAAAAAAAACAAAAAAAAAAGAAGAAGAACAATGAGTGAAAAAGAAAGAAAAAGTGAAAAAAAAGAGCGACATAAAATAAAAGAGTGACAAAAACAAAAACAAAAAAACAAAAGAGAAAAAGAGAGTGCCCAAATAAAAGAGCGGCAAAAACGAGATGAAAAAGATCAAGCAACAGTTCAAATACATGGTAGAAGTGTTTAACTGCTAGGTGCATTGTATCCCAACGTGCGATTTCCTATATGTTAAATGTCTCAAAACTAACAAGGTTGTTGGATGTGCAAATTAGCCAGGTTTTGGTGGTTGATTTTGTTGGTAGTCTAGCCTCCCCTCTTTCACAAGATCCAAATGCATAGATGGCCTCCGCAAGCAATCTACCCATTGTCAATCCTGAGGATAGCCCGGCATCAGCTATTCTGTAGCTAGAATCAGCAGCTGCTGAAAAGAATAAGATGTTGCGTCTCCGCATATTGGAAATGTGGGATGCCTGGTCTAATGGTAGGGAACCTCCAAGTGCAATCCCTGGGTTCCCTGAGTTGAGCTGCTGAAGAGAATAAGATGTTGCGTCTCCGCATATTGGAAATGTGGGACGCCTGGTCTAATGGTAGGGAACCGCCAAGTGCAATCCCTAGGTTTCCTGAGTTGATCCCCAGGTCAGGTGAGGTTACCAATTCCCCTGTGCCCAACCCGCTCATTCCATGCGGGCATCCTCCAATGCCCTCCAATGATCCTGCCATGCCTTCAGTGCTTCGCCCCTTGGCACCGGCTTCAAGGGCACCGCCTCCAATGTTCATCTTTCAGGGTCCACGACTTCAGTCAGAAATAGCATATGTGACCCCATACACTTTCACTCAATCTCCGCAATATGATCTCTCGGTGGAGCAAGAAAAGGTTATTAAAAATCCTGAGCAAGAGGAAATGGCTCGGAAGATGAAGAGCCTGGAACAAAACCTGAAAAACATGCAAGGTCTGAGTGGTCAAAAATGTGTCTCATACTCTGACCTCTGTATGTTTCCCCATGTCCACTTGCCAGCTGGCTTCAAGATGCAAACATTAGAAAATTACGATGGGCATGGAGACCCGATCGCCCATTTGAAAAGATATTGCAACCAGCTAAGAGGGGCGGGCGGAAAAGAAGAACTTTTGATGGCCTATTTCAAAGAGAGCTTAACTGGAATTGCATCAGAGTGGTATATGGACCAAGACATCTCCCATTGGCGCATATGGGATGACCTGGCTCGGGATTTTGTCAGACAGTTCCAGTACAATGTAGACATAGCTCCAGATAGAAATTCTTTGTCCAACTGCAAAAAGAAATCTTCGGAAAGCTTCCACGAATATGTTGTCAAATGGCGTGAGCAAGCTGCCAGGGTAAAGCCTCCAATGGAAGAAATTGAAATGGTCACGGTACAGGCCCAAGAGGCGGACTACTTCTAGAACATGATGTCCGTTATGGGTAAGCCGTTCGCTGAGGCTATCAAAATTGGGGAAATGGTTAAAAACGGTTTAAAAACAGGTCGAATCTTGAGTCATGCTGTAAGGCCACATCACAGGCTGCTTAGAATGGTTCGTAGGGGTTGATGAACAATAATGGAAGTGAAGAGGGAGCCATGATGGCTTCAAGCTCGAGGAGGGCCCGCAGATTATTTAGGCAGTCATATGTGCCTCCTATGGTCCCACCACACTATTATCCCCTTTAAAATGATGCTTATGACGTGGTACCGCCTCCCTATGCGATGATGAGCGCGCAACCTTACACGCAGCCACAATATTATACACAAAACCGAGCTCCACCTCCCAGAAATGTCCATCATTACCAAGCTCCATATAATCCTCAACCAAATGATCCCCAATACAATCCTCTCCCAAGAGAGCCTTTCAGAGAGAATCAGTTCACCCCTATTGGTGAATCGTATTCAAGCTTGTTCCAAAAGCTAATCAGGCTAAATCGATTGCAGTCGGTGGCCCCGAACCGGCCAAACCCCGAGTTCCCAACGCACCGAGCTGATGCTAGATGTGAATACCACTCTGGAGCAGTGGGACACAGTATACAGGATTGTTGGACTCTCAAAAGGGCAGTTAAAGATTTGATTGAAGTTGAAAGAATTGTTTTTCAAGATGAAGAAGCTCTTGATGTGATGAACAATCCATTGCCTTCCCACAACATCGGGCCAATAGTCGGAATGATTTGTGAAGATGAGGAATTTGATCCGGCACTAAAGGCCATTGCAGCCGTTGCTGAGACAGAAGAAAAGCCAAAAAATGATCGCCTAGCATGAAAGTTCCCCATCAGACGGGAGTCTTAGTAGCCAATCTTGCTATCCTTTCTGCGTCCGGATTACCTCAGGGTGTGATCCGGATGTTTTACTTGTATTACTTTTCGATGTAAACCCTTCTATCTTTAAAATTCAAAATCAAAAAAAAGTCAAGTGAAACTAATATTTCGTTGTCCAGGAATTCTCTTTTCTTAATCTTGTTGCTTTTCTTATTCTCTTTTCAGTTCTGTTAAATGCAGATTTCAATAATATGGCATGCTTGCGGACTTTATGACCAGATCCTAAAACATTGTCAGACTTTGAAATAATGAATCAAGAATTAGATTGCGATAAAGATAAGTATAAAGAAACAAAACAAAGAGTTGGAGCAGCTAAAGGAAAATTGGCTCCAGATTGGAAAAATCCATACATGGTAACAACAGTATTGCCAAAGAGAGCGTTGTACTTGGAAAACATCGAAGAAAATGTCCTGAAACAACTATCAATGCAAATGCAGCCAAAAGGTACTACGTTGGATTTTATACAGAATTAATGTTCTCCGATTGAGATGAAGAAGGCTTTCTTTCTCACTATCCAAACACTATCAACCCTTTTCAAATCCTTTGAGCCGGTTACTCTTCTTTGATTACCCTCTTTGGAACCTGAAAGTGTTATTGAAAAAAAAAATTCATTGGAAAAAATAAAATGAAAAATGAAGAAAAAAAAATGAAAATGAAAAAAGAGAAGAAAAGGAAGATGCAAAAAAAAAAGGGGGGGGGGGAAGAAAAGACAAAGAAAATGAAATGAAAGAATGATGGAAAAAAAAGAGGAAGAAGGAAAGGAAAAAGAAAGAAAAAACAAAACAAAACAAAATAGAAAAACAAAAGAAAAATCAAAACAAAGTTGCCCTGAACTACGTTCGACTTGATTCCGAAAGGATACGTAGGCAACCTCTCTCTGGGTTCAGTCACACCAAAACAAAAATTCAAATTTCCCCAAAGTGTAACTGGGGCAGATGTTATGATGGTTCGGCAATGATCTCGCCTGAATGGTTCCAAAGTTGTAATTTAATCCAAATTCTTTTTACCCTAAATCCTGTTCAAAGTCCTTCTAATCAACCAGTAAAGATGTTCAAAATAGGAGGATGTTGGTTACTTTGATCTGATACAATCAAATGAGAGAAATAAAATGAGAGAGTCTTGTTAGTGAAAACGCACACGGGCACCGTGAAGCGATAGTAAGAGAGAAATAAAACGAGAGAGTCTTATTGGTGAAAACTCACACGGGCACCATGAGGCGACAGTAAGCAGAGATATGAAAATAAGAGAGGTCAGTTGGTGATAACCCGCAAAAGGCGCCATTGATCAAAAAGAGGATCCGCACAGCCATTGACATCCGATAGAGTCCTGGCAAGGTTTCTCGATTTTGAGGCAAAAGTTGTGATGAATTTTTGAGAGTCGAGCGGTTTACATGGACCAGGCATCCAGTCCAAAAGACATGTCATGTTCATTGAAGTCCGCATGCACCCCAGATAAGTCCTTCTTTCCTTTCCCCAAAAGGGACACTTTTTGTTTACACTCATTATGTCCAGTGTTTATTTTTCTTTGAATCCCTTTCGGTCTAACTCTATTCCGGAACTGAGACAAAGAAAGGATGGCAAGGCTGGTTTATAGGGCTTTCGTTTGACACGAGCTAATGTGCAAAAAGGCACCCAGTCTCATCAGGGGCATCAAGTCGACCTCGACTGGCCATGGCGGCCGGTGCTTCGAAATCAAAACTCTTGGAAGGAGAAAATCAAATTGAAGTGCCTATAAAGGCAAATGAAGTTGAAAAAGGTTAAGTCCCACGTGGCTAACCGTCTCGGCAAAGATTTGAAAAGCCAAGGGATCCCAAATGCTCTGAAGCTAAAGTTGGAAGAAAGAAGCCAAAAATAAAAGGCCTACGAAGGCGAAACAAAATTGGAAAAGGTAAGTCCCACACGACTAGCCTTTGCAGCAAGTTTGAGGAGCCAAAAGTTTCCCGATGCTCCGGAAAAAAAAAGTCAGAAAGGAAAGGCCTACGAAGGCAAAATAAAGTCGAAAAGGTTGAGTTCCACCGACCAACCGTCATGGCAAAGTCTGGAAATAATCAGAGGTTCTCCAAGGCCTGAAATGAAATCGGTCCCCAGGAAACGACCCGTTGCAATTGCGATCTTCATCAAAGAAGCCGGGCCGAGATCAAGTGATTGAAACAATCAAGGCCACAAAACCAACCACCATTTCAAACTAATAATTGTTCTTTGTGTGAAAACATGAAACAGGTTCCATCCAAAGCAACCTTGCAAGAAGCAGGTGCAACCAAAGAGAAACTGCGCAAAGGCTAGAAACAACTTTGCAACAATAATCAATCCAAAAGGGAAGTCCTCCGAATTCTTTCCTGCATTTTACTCATTTTCTTAAAAACAAAAACAAAAAAAACAAAAGAAGAAGAAGAAGAAGAAGAAGAAGAAGAAGAAGAAAATTCAAAATCATGGTAGCCTAGGGTCCCTAATCTCTAGCTGCGTTTTCCTAACATAGGGTCCCATTCTCTAGCCACTCTCAGCATAACCTGGTAGTCTTTTCCATTTTAGGATTCCACTCCCTAGTTGATCCCCGGCATAACCCGTGGACCTCCCCGGTATAACCCGACGACCTTTTTTTTCCCGGCATAACCCGATGACTTTCCCGGCATAACCCGCGAACCTCCATGGCATAACCCGAGGACCTTTTTCTTTTCCGGCATAACCCCATCACTTTCCCGGCATAACCCGTGGACCTCCCCGGCATAACCCGAGGATCTTTTTCTTTTCCGGCATAACCCGTGGACCTCCCCGGCATAACCCGAGGACCTTTTTCTTTTTCCGGCATAACCCAATAACTTTCCCGGCATAACCGGTGGACCTCCCCGGCATAACCCGAGGACCTTTTTCTTTTCCGGCATAACCCGATGACTTTTCCGGCATAACCCGCGGACCTCTTCGGCATAACCCAAGGACCTTTTTCTTTTTCCGGCATAACCCGATGACTTTCCCGGCATAACTCGTAGTCCTCTCCGACATAACCCTAGGACCTTTTTCTTTTTCGGTATAACCCGATGACGTTCCCGGCATAACACGTGGACCTCTCCGGCATAACCCGATGACCTTTTTCTTTTTTCTGCATAACCCGATGATTTTCCCGACACAATCCAATGACCTTCCCCGGCATAACCTGTGGACCTCCCCAGCATAACCCGAGGACCTTTTTCTTTTTTCGGCATAACCCGATGACTTTCCCGGCATGACCCGTGGACCTCCCCGGCATAATACGAGGACCTTTTCCTTTTTCGTCATAACCCGAAGACCTTTCCGGCATAACCTGAGGACCTTTTTCGGCATAACCCGGTGACTTTCCCAAGCATAACTCGTGGACCTCCCCGGCATAACCCGATGACTTTCCCGGCATAACCCGTGGACCTCCCCGGCATAACCCGAGGACCTTTTCCGACATAACTCGATGACTTTCCCGGCATAACTCGATGACTTTCCCGGCATAACCCGTGGACCTTTTTCTTTTTTGGCATAACCCGTGGACCTCCTTGGCATAACTCGAGGACCTTTTTCTTTTTCGGCGTAACCCGATGACCTTTCCCGGCATAACCCGAGGACCTTTTTTCTTTTCCGGCATAATCCGATGACTTTCCCGACATAACTCGAGGACCTTTCCGGTATAATCCGGTCATTTTTCTAGCATAACCTGCTAATCTTCCCAACTTGGGGCCTCCGATCCCCATTTGATTGCATTTTAGATATAGGGTCCCACTCCCTAATCTCTTTTCTCCCAAGGATACACAATCCTGATTTTATTGCTTTCAATAAAGAAGTAGTTTAGATTTTTGTTACAATAACTCACGAAATTTTCCTAGTGAAAACTAGGGCAGAAAAATTTCGTTGGTTTGTTTGTTTTGGTGCCTGAACAGGTTTTTACCATAAGGCACAAGGCTTCAGACGACCAAAAGAAGAAGTCTCAATCCAAATAAAGAAAAGAAAAAAAAGAAAAAAAATGAGCTCTAAGTGTAGAGGAGGAGAAAAGATGCGGACTGCTCAAGATATAATTGAAGTCACAAGCTTTGCATGTCCCGCCTTGATCCGAAAAGCTGAAGAAGAATGATCAACGGTTGCACTTAACGAGCATCAAGATTCAAATCAGAGTCTGCAGGAAGAACCAGCCAAGACTCAAGATCAAGCTTTAGAAGTTTTATAGATAGGAATCTTGTAACTCGTAGTTGGTAAGCTTAGCTAGTTTAGCTTTTTGGTGTAATAAGCAACCTCCACTTCCGACCAAGTGGAGGTTGTGAGTTCGAGTCTCCCCAAGAGCAAGGTGGGAAGTTCTTGGAGGGAAGCATGCCAGGGGTCTATTTGGAAACAGCCTCTCTACCCCAGGGTAGGGGTAAGGTGTTCGTACACACTACCCTCCTCAGACCCCACTAAGTGGGATTATACTGGGTTATTGTTGTTGTGTAATAAGGAGCTCAACAAGCAAAAACAGCAGCAACAACAGTGAAAGCACAAATTCTCGGTAGTCCCAGCTACCAAACTGTCACGACCCGAATTCCCACCCTCGGGAGTCGTGATGGCGCCTACTAGTACGAGCTTGGCAAGCCAATTAATTTCACAATTTACCCTTTTTACTCGTTTTGTATCCATTAGCAATTTTAATAATAATAATAACATTTAAACAGCGGAATTTAACATAAGCGGAAGAAAACAACAAACTATTTGAACATAAATACCTAGTACAACTGTTTGAGTCTCGACTACCCAGAACTGGTGTCACAGTTTCAAAGACCGTCTAAGAATACTACAAATAAAGGTCTGAAAGAATTAAATACAACACTGTCTCTGGAAATACATGTAAGAAACAGGAAAGTAGATAGAAGGAGACGTCGGGGCCTGCGAAAGCCTGTAGGGCTACCTCGGGTCGCCTGATGAACAAGATTCAACAATCTCACTGCGGTCCGAAGTCTTCAACACTGGGGTCTGCACAAAAGAGTGCAGAGTGTAGTATCAGCACAACCGACCCCATGTGCTGGTAAGTGCCTAGCCTAACCTCGGCGAAGTAGTGACGAGGCTAGGACCATACCACCAAATAAACCTGTGCAATTATATAATATACATCGGAAATTAAAGCATAAATAAACAAGGATGGGAGGGGGAAACATGCTTCGGGGAATGACAGGTAGAAACGGAATATCAAGAGAACTATAAAGGAATCAAAATCCAACCACTAACAAGAGTAAGGAAAAACAAAGGAAGATTTCACTTTCTTTTCACATCCATTTGCAGGCGTGCAACCCGCTCTCATTTCATTATATCTCGTGGTAGGCGTACCACCCGCTCCCATTTCATTATATCTCGTGGTATGGCGTACCACCCGCTCCCATTTCATTATTCTCATGGTA
Organism: Nicotiana attenuata; assembly: GCF_001879085.1. Lineage (NCBI taxonomy): Eukaryota > Viridiplantae > Streptophyta > Magnoliopsida > Solanales > Solanaceae > Nicotiana > Nicotiana attenuata. The sequence goes on from NC_031990.1 coordinate 5,275,403, forward strand.
GGCGTACCACCCGCTCCCATATAATATTGTTGCGGCGTGCAACCCGATCCATATATAATATTGTTGCGGTGTGCAACCCGATCCATATATAATATTGTTGTGGCGTGCAACCCGATCCATATATAATATTGTTGCGGCGTGCAACCCGATCCATATATAATATTGTTGTTGCGTGCAACCCGGTCCATTTATAATATTGTTGCGGCGTGCAACCTGATCCATGTATATAATATTTACAATTATAACGAGAGTCCCGACAAGGGATCAAAAGGTCTACACTATCCCGACAAGGGAAAAACAGCTATAACCAAACTTGTTCCAACACCTAACTACCTCAGCTATAACCAAACTTATTACAACACCTAACTACCTTAGCTATACCCAAACTTTTTACAACACCTAACTACCTCAGCTATACCCAAACTTGTTACAACATCTAACTACCTCAGCTATAACCATAATCCTTACCTAACACAAAGAATCATCAACAAGTACCCGTAATATCAATTAAGAACACAATACAAGGAAACCACAACTCAACGATAGCCTGGCAAGGGGGAAACATAATGATCTCTTCTCTTTCTCGCTTTTACTTCACGATTCACTTCACAACTCGAGCCACTGCTCTAGAGGTTCAATTATCACTTATACTTTCACAATTCGTTATACAACTGAAGCCAACGCTCCTCAACATTCATAAGTCACAATTCTTTTCACAACTTTACACAACAAATAGAAATTTTCATTAAGGCATGAATAACACAACGAAATCATGGAAATCACAATATAAGACTCATGGTCATACCCGACACCAACATATAGATACTCGTCACCATGCCTATACGTCGTACTCAACAAGAAACAATTAGAAAATAGGACACAACTCCTAATCCTTCAAGCTAACATTAGACCAAACACTTACCTCGATGCCACGAACACAATTCACGTTTCAATAATAGCTTTACCCCTCGATTCCACCACCAATTCGCTCGTATCTTTTATTGATGAACAAAGATGAAAATAGCAAATCAATCGGGCTAAACAAAGCAACAAATCCTTGGATTGAAACATCGAAATTACAAATCGGAACCTCGACTTCGAAGCTTGCCTGAACTCGACAAACCTCGGACAGCATCTCCAAATTTGATCTCCAGAAGTTGTTCAAAAATTTTTGTCTGTGCTTACACCACGGAATGCAAAATTTGACAAACCATGCAGTGTCCTTCTCATTTATCTTGACGTTAAAGGTATTGGCTGTGAGGGTAATGACTTCAGCTTTGGAAATAAATATCGAACTCAACAAAAGATCCAACACAATAAGATAAAGGCAAATGGATGTGTGTAGCGTTTCATCGCAGCACCAGATGTTGATCCTTAGAAGTTGCATTGAATTTGAAGCTGATTGGGATGCCAAAGTAGAGAAAACTCAAGCAGATTATAAGATTCTTTGATTAATAGGGAAACAAGATGTCAAATGATGTGGGTGACGGCAAACTTGGTTTTTAGGGGGATTAAGTCCGTACTTTTCTTTTCTTTGTTTTGATGGATTTTTGTCTTTCTCTTCTGGTGTGGAGCTGATTTTGGTGAGAATATGAGAGCACCTTGGCCTCTCTTGAAAGAGAAGATGGCAGTGTCGTCCAGAAATTAGGTGTGGCCGCCGTTATTTTTGTAGTCTAGGTCTTAGGTCTGCGAATTGAAACTTAAACATCAAATTTTGCATTTAAATGTCCGAATCACGTCAAATGGATTCCGTTTCTTACCATACTTTACCAACAACTCATATAAATCATATTGAACCAGTACCGGGCTCCGTAACCAAAATACATGCCCGATACCACCGGTTTCACATAACATTTCACTTTCAAATACCTTTTTTTTAGAAAACAATTACTTTCAAAAATTCATTTCTCGGGCTTGGGACCTCGAAATTCGATTCCGGGCATACGCCCAAGTCCCATATTTTCGAACGAACCCTCCAGGACCGTCAAATCACGGGTTCGGGTACGTTTATCCAAAATATTGAACGAATCCAATTTAATTAATTTAATAGTCAAAAATTTTCATTTTTTACAGATTTTCACATTTAGGCTTTCCGGCTATGCGCCCGGACTGTGCACGCAAATCGATGTTATGTTAAAAGATGTTTTGAAAGTCTCAAAACGTAGAATTTAATTTGAAAACAAGAGATGACCTTTTGGGTCATCACATTCTCCACCTCTAAAATAACCGTTCGTCCTCGAACGAACAGAAGAAGGAAGTACCAGCGTCGGGGAAAAGATGGGGATAACGGCTCCACATATCGGACTCGGACTCCCAGGTTGATGCCTCAGCAGGCTGACCTCTCCACTGAACATGAACAGAAGGAAAACTCTTCGATCTCAGCTGACGAACCTGCCGGTCTAGAATAGCTATCGACTCCTCCTCATAAGACAAGTCCTTGTCCAACTGGACAATGCTGAAATCTAACATGTGGGATGGATCGACGTGATACTTCCGAAGCATGGACACATGATACACTGGATGTACGGCTGATAAGCTTGGCGGCAACGCAAGTCTATAAGCCACCTCTCCCACTCGATCAAGAATCTCAAACGGGCCAATGAACCTAGGGCTAAGCTTGCCCTTCTTCCCAAATCTCATCACGTCCTTCATAGGCGACACTCAAAGCAATACCCGCTCACCGACCATGAATGCCGAATATCGAGCATTGCGGTGGCATAGCTCTTTTGCCTGGACTGAGCTGTACGAAGCCTATCCTGAATAATCCTGACCTTGTCCAAGGCATCTTGAACCAGATATGTACCCAACAACCGAGCCTCTCCCGGCTCAAACCATCCAACCGGAGACCGACACCGTCTACCATATAAAGCCTCATAGGGAGCCATCTGAATACTCGACTAGTAGCTGTTGTTGTAGGCAAACTCTACTAAAGGCAAAAACTGATCCCACGAGCCTCCAAAGTCAATGACAAGCTCGGAGCATATCCTCCAAAATCTAAATAGTCCGCTCGGACTGCCCGTCCGTCTGAGGATGAAATGTTGTGCTCAACTCAACCCGTGTGCCCAACTCCCGCTGAACTGCTTTCCAAAAATGTAAGGTAAACTGCGTACCTCGATCCGAAATGATAGACACGGGCACACCATGAAGACGAACAATCTCCCGGATGTAGATCTCAGCTAATCTCTCGGAAGAATAGGAAACTGCCACAGGAATGAAATATGCTGACTTGGTCAGCGTATCAACAATGACCCGCACTGCATCGAACTTCTTCTGAGTCCGTGGGAGTCCAGTAACGAAGTCCATAGTGATACTCTCCCACTTCCACTCGGGAAGCTCAATCCTCTGAAATAAACCACCAGGCCTCTGATGCTCGTACTTAAGCTACTGAAAATTCAAACAACGAGCCACATATGCTATGATATCTTTCTTCATTCTCTGTCACCAATAATGCTGCCGCAAATCCTGATACATCTTCGCGGCGCCCGGATGAATAGAGTACCGGGAACTATGGGCCTCCTCTAAAATCAACTCTCGGAGCCCATCCACATTAGGCACACAAACTCGACCCTGCAATACCAAAACTCTATCGTCACCTATGGTAACCTGCTTGGCACCTCCGCGCTGCACCGTGTCTCTAAGGATACACAAATGGGGATCATCATACTGCCGATCACGGATACGCTCCAATAATGAAGAACGAGCGATCGTGCAAGCTAACACACACCTGGGCTCAGAAACATCCAGTCTCACAAACTGATTGGCTAAAGCCTGAACATCCAAAACAAGCGGCCTCTCACCGACCGGAATATAAGCAAGACTGCCCATACTGGATGACTTCCTACCCAAAGCATCGGCCACCACATTGGCCTTTCCCGGATGGTATAAAATGGTGATATCATAATCTTTCAACAACTCCAACCACCTCCTTTGTCTCAAATTCAACTCCTTTTGCTTGAACAAATACTGAAGACTCTTGTGATCCGTGAATACCTCACATGCCACGCAATATAGATAATGCCTCCAAATCTTCAATGCGTGAACTATTGCTGCCAACTCCAAATCATGAACCGGATAGTTCTTCTCATGAATCTTCAACTGCCGTGAATCATAGGCAATGACCTTGTCATCCTGCATTAACACTGCTCCAAGCCCAACACGAGATGCATCATAATAAACTATATAAGGCCCTGAACCTGTGGGCAAAACCAACACCGGTGCCGTAGTCAGAGCTGTCTTGAGCTTCTAAAAGCTCGCCTCACACTCATCCGACCATCTGAACTGGGCATCCTTCTGGGTCAATTTGGTCATCGGGGCTGCAATAGATGAGAACCCCTCCACGAATCGACGATAGTAGCCTACCAATCCCAAGAAACTCCGAATCTCTATAGTTGATGCTGGTCTAGGCCAGTTCTTGACTGCCTCAATCTTCTTCGGATCCACTTGGATACCCTTTGCTGATACAACATGACCCAGAAATGCAACTGAACTCAACCAGAACTCACACTTCGAGAACTTAGCATATAACTGACTATCCCTCAGAGTCTGAAGAACCACTCTAAGGTGCTTCTCGTGCTCCTCCCGACTGCGGGAATATATCAAAATGTCATCAATGAAGACTATCACGAACGAATCCAAATAAGGCCTGAACACTCGGTCATCAAATCCATAAAAGCTGCTAGGGCATTTGTCAACCCGAATGACATCACCAAGAACTCATAATGCCTGTACCGAGTGCGGAAAGTTATCTTAGGGACATCGGATGCCCTAATTCTCAACTGATGGTAGCCAGATCTCAAGTCAATCCTTGCAAACCTTGGCACCCTAGAGCTGATCGAACAAATAATCAATCCTCGGTAGCGGATACTTTTTCTTAATTGTAACCTTGTTCAGTTGCCGGTAATCTATACACATTCGCATCGATCCATCCTTCTTTACGAACAACACCGGCGCACCCCAAAACGATACACTAGGTCTAATGAAACCCTTTTCAAGCAAGTCTTGCAACTGCTCCTTCAACTCTTTCAACTCAGGCGGGGCCATACGATATGGCGGGATAGAAATGTGCTAAGTGCCGGAGCCAAATCAATGCAAAAGTCAATATCCCTGTCGGGTGGCATACCCGGCAGGTCCGAAGGGAAAACCTCAGGAAAGTCACGAACAACGGGCATAGAATCAATAGATGTAACCCCATAACTAAAATCACAAACATAGGTCAAATAGGCCAAACACTCCTTCTCGACCATACACCGAGCCTTCACATAAGAGATAACACTACGGTTAGAATGACCAGGAGTCCCTCTCCACTCCAACGAGGTAAACCTGGTAAGGCTAAGGTCACAGTCTTGGCATGCCGGTCCAAGATAGCGTGATAAGGTGATAACCAGTCCATCCCCAATATGACATCGAAATCAACCATGTCCAGAAGAAGCAAATCTACACGAGTCTCAAGACCTCCAATAACCACTATACATGAACAATGGACGCGATCAACCACAATAGGATCACCCACCGGCATAGACACATAAACAGGGAACTCAAAGAATCACTAGGCATGACCAGATACGGCGCAAAATAAAACTGAAGCTTCTCTACCACAAACTAGAACAGTACCTGCACCTCCGCCTCTAATACCTTTACCTCCACCTCTAGCATCTCTACCTCCACCTCTAATACCTCTACCTCCCCCTCTAATACCTCTCTCTGAGTGATGTGGAGAAACTTCTCCTGAAATAGTTGCGTGAACTGTTCTCAAGTCAAAGCTGATGACCTAACTGGTATAGCCAATCAATAATCTCTCCAACAGGTCTTGGTGGATCCAGACAAGCGAAAGGAAGCAAAATCGACCCCATTGGTCTCCACGATCCCATGTTCCTGAGAACCTCATGACAACTGTCTAAATAATCCCGGGGATCCTCAGTAGATGCACCGCTGAATGTAGTAGTGAAGAGCTTGGTGAAACTTACCCAACCTCCACAAAGCCTCCGTAAACGTAGCTATTCTATCACTGGTCTGTGCTACTGCTCAGCTGAAGAAGCGGTACATGACCTCGCCATTCGCAAAAGGACAAGAGTAGAGGTTTCAATTTAGCATTGAGAGAACAAAATCGCACGACAGGGACGAATAGAAATGAAACTTTTCCTAACTCTGTAGCCTCTGGGTGATAAATACAGACGTCTCCGTACCGATCCATCAGACTCTACTAAGCTTGTCTATGAACTGTGAGACCCATGTAACCTAGAGCTCTAATACCAACTTGTCACGACCCGAATTTCCACCCTCGGGAGTCGTGATGGCGCCTACTAGTACGAGCTTGGCAAGCCAATTAATTTCACAATTTACCCTTTTTACTCATTTTATATCCATTAGCAATTTTAATAATAATAATAACATTTAAACAGCGGAATTTAACATAAGCGGAAGAAAATAACAAACTATCTGAACATAAATACCTAGTACAATTGTTTGAGTCTCGACTACCCAAAACTAGTGTCACAGTTTCATAGACGGTCTACGAATACTACAAATAAAGGTCTGAAAGAATTAAATACTACAGTGTCTCTGGAAATACATGTAAGAAATAGGAAAGTAGATAGAAGGAGACGTCGGGGCTACGAACGCCTGCAGGGCTACCTCGGGTCGCCTGATGAACAAGATTCAGCAATCTCACTGCGGTTCGAAGTCTTCAACACTGGGGTCTGCACAAAAGAGTGCAGAGTGTAGTATCAGCACAACCGACCCCATGTGTTGGTAAGTGCCTAGCCTAACCTCGGCGAAGTAGTGACGAGGCTAGGACCAGGCCACAAATAAACCTGTGCAATTACATAATATACATCAGAAATTAAAGCAGAAATAAACAAGTAAGGATGGGAGGGGGAAACATGCTTCGGGGAATGACAGGTAGAAACGGAATATCAAGAGAACTATAATGGAATCAAAATCCAACCACTAACAAGAGTAAGGAAAAACAAAGGAAGATTTCACTTTCTTTTCACATCTTGTTGCAGGCGTGCAACCCGCTCCCATTTCATTATATCTCGTGGTAGGCGTACCACCCGGTCCCATTTTATTATATCTCGTGGTAGGCGTACCATTCGCTCCCATTTTATTATATCTCGTGGTAGGCGTACCACCCGCTCCCATATAATATTGTTGCGGCGTGCAACCCGATCCATATATAATATTATTGCGGCGTGCAACCCGATCCATATATAATATTATTGTGGCGTGCAACCCGATCCATATATAATATTATTGCGGAGTGCAACCCGATCCGTATATAATATTGTTGTGTCGTGCAACCCGGTTCATTTATAATATTGTTGCGGCGTGCAACCCGATCCATATATATAATATTTACAATTATAACGAGAGTTCCGACAAGGGATCAAAAGGTCTACACTATCCCGACAAGGGAAAAACAGCTATAACCAAACTTGTTCCAACACCTAACTACCTCAACTATAACCAAACTTATTACAACACCTAACTACCTTAGCTATACCCAAACTTTTTACAACACCTAACTACCTCAGCTATACCCAAACTTGTTACAACATCTAACTACCTCAGCTATAACCATAATCCTTACCTAACACAAAGAATCATCAACCTAAGTACCCGTAATATCAATTAAGAACACAATACAAGGGAACCACAACTCAACGATAGCCCGGCAAGGGGGCAACATAATGATCTCTTCTCTTTCTCACTTTTACTTCACGATTCACTTCACAACTCGAGCCACTGCTCTAGAGGTTCAATTATCACTTATACTTTCACAATTCGTTATACAACTAAAGCCAACGCTCCTCAACATTCATAAGTCACAATTCTTTTCACAACTTTACACAACAAATAGAAATTTTCATCAAGGCATGAATAACACAACGAAATCATGGAAATCACAATATAAGACTCATGGTCATACTCAACACCAACGTATAGATACTCGTCACCATGCCTATACGTCGTACTCAACAAGAAACAATTAGCAAATAGGACACAACTCCTAATCCTTCAAGTTAAGGTTAGACCAAACACTTACCTCGATGCCAAGAACACAATTCACGTTTCAATTATAGCTTTACCCCTCGATTCCACCATCAATTCGCTCGTATTTTTTATTGATGAACAAAGATGAAAATTGCAAATCAATCAGGCTAAACAAAGCAACAAATCCTTGGATTGAAACACCGAAATTACAAACCGGAACCTCGACTTCGAAGCTTGCCGGAACTCGACGAACCTCGGACAGCATCTCAAAATTCGCTCTCCAGAGTTGTTCAAAAATGATTGTCAGTGCTTACACCACAGAACGCAAAATTTGACAAACCACGCAGTGTCCTTCTCATTTATCTTGACGTTAAAGGTATCGGCTGTGAGGGTAATGACTTCAGCTTTGGAAATAAATATCGAACTCAACAAAAGATCCAACACAATAAGATAAAGGCAAATGGATGTGTGTAGCGTTTCATCGCAGCACCAGATGTTGATCCTTAGAAGTTGCATTGAATTTGAAGCTGATTGGGATGCCAAAGCAGAGGAAACTCAAGCAGATTATAAGATTTTTAGATTAATAGGGAAACAAGATGTCAAATGATGTGGGTGACGGCAAACTTGGTTTTTAGGGGGATTAAGTCCGTACTTTTCTTTTCTTTGTTTTGATGGATGTTTGTCTTTCTCTTCTGGTGTGGAGCTGATTTTGGTGAGAATATGAGAGCACCTTGGCCTCTCTTGAAAGAGAAGACGGCAGTGTCGTCCAGAAATTAGGTGTGGCCGCCGTTATTTTTGTAGTCTAGGTCTTAGGTCTGCGAATTGAAAACTTCTTAAATATCAAATTTTGTATTTAAAGTCCGAATCACATCAAATGGATTCCGTTTCTTACCACACTTTACCAAAAATTCATATAAATCATATTGAACCAGTACCGGGCTCCGTAACCATAATACATGCCCGATACCACCGGTTTCACATAACATTTCACTTTCAAAAACCTTTATATTTCTCAGAAAACAATTACTTTCATAAATTCATTTCTCGGGCTTGGGACCACGGAATTCGATTCCGGGCATATGCCCAAGTCCCATATTTTCCTACGAACCCTCCGGGACCGTCAAATCACGGGCCCGGGTCCGTTAATCCAAAATGTTGACCGAAGCCAAATTAATTCATTTAATAGTCAAAATTTATCATTTTTCACAGATTTTCACATTTAGGCTTTTCGGCTATGCGTCCGGACTGCGCACGCAAATCGATGTAATGTTAAAGGATGTTTTTAAAGTCTCGAAACGCAAAATTTAATTTGAAAACAAGTGATGACCTTTTGGGTCATCACACAAAACTTCTAGAACTACACCGACCTGATTCCTTTATAGCCAAGGATATGTAGGCAACCTCCGAAGCAAGGTTCAATCAAACTTTTTCAAAATGCTTCCCAAATGGAGTTTCAAACGGGCAAAAAATGCTCGTAATTGCTCACTTTATCTTTGTCCGAGCAAAGAGGGGCAGCTGTGAGCACCTAATTTTTGCCCTACATGAAAATAACTCCTAAAAATAGGCCAAAAATAATTTTAATTGATTTTCAAGAATTTTTCTTTATTTAGTTGCATTTCATGCATTTTAATATTTTAAAATCATAAAAAAATCATTAAAAAAATTTTTGTCACATGTTAATTGCATGCCATCTTAGGTTCAATTTGCATTTAGGAATTAATTACATTTAGTTAATTGCTTTATTAAGGAAAAAACCACAAAAATGATCATCTTTACATATTTAGCTATTAGTCTTTAGAAATTAGTGTTCTTATTTAGTTTTAAGTTAATTAGTTATTTTAATAGATAATAATTTTAATTTCTACAAAAATAGATTAATTTAAGATTTTAATTAATTTTAAAGAAAAGAAAAAAGGAAAAAATAAAGAAAAGAAAAAATAGGAAAAATATAGTTTTGGTCTTGTTTCTTTTAAAATTGAGCCAATTCCTAAAATGGCCCAATTAATTTTTAAGACCCAAACCGGACCAGACCATTGACCCATTACCCCTTTACCTATAAAAACCTAGAGACCTAACATAAAAATCAGATTTTCCCCCTCCCAAAAGCTAGAGATCTAGACCTAAGACAGTAGAGGAGCTCCCCCCTTTAGAGAAGCTGGAAACGGCGCCTTTTTATGGCTGCCCTAAACCCAAAAATATTTTCTCCACAAAATGCCTAGACTTCCTCCCCATTTTCTTCTGCATCTCAGACGGACTTCCCCTCCTATAACCAAAAAACCTAGCAGCAGCCATCACCCAATCTTAAGACTACGACTCTAGAGCTTCACTCCATCTTCCTTCACAAGAAATCACACGCACACACACTTATATGAAAGGAATGGACAGATCTAAAATAAAAAGGAGTCAATAAACAAAAAAAAAGGTAGAGGAGAATTCGGATAGGAAAGATCTTCGAGTTTGGTTTCAGTTGTTGTGGTTTGTTTACGATTTCTGTGTTTAAGAGTTTAATCCAGTCTCAAGAGTGTTGTTTGTTTGCTGTTGGAATCGTTGTTGAGCTCTAGTCGAGGTTGTTTCAACATTTTCTTTTGGGTCAGTTCCTGCCGATTTCTATTATCGGGTATGTCAGATTCTTGTGTAGTTATATATCAAATCTATAAAATAAAAATCTGATTGTTTTGTGTTATATGTTGATATGTTCTCAATTTTTTGACTGAAACTCTGACATGGAATTTGAGATTAATTATACTTTGAATGCCAAGTTTCGTCTGTAGTGGGTGTAAATCATGTATGATGTTGTTCAGCTATGAAATAAGTTGTTGGAAAGTGAAGATATAACTTGATTTTGAACTATGGGAGTAACAACACGGTTAGCCAATAGTATGTTTTTCCACCACCATTTGCTCTAAGTTGATGTGATTCCTTTTCATGCTTGGATGTGAAGATTTAAAAATGCTAGTTGGTTCGACTTTTCGTTCAACATATGTGTTCTCATATAAATTTTTATCAAATAGGATGATGTCAACATGCATGTGAACATGCCATAAATGAATGACATGGACATGCTGGCATGAATTTTCTATTAAGTGTTTGATTTACAACACTGGATTCAAATGGAACTAAAAGACATTCTTGCATCAAAATTCATGGTTATAACCCATTACTTGAATAGTTCATCATCTTTTCTTTGCAGATATAGTTTCATTAGTGTTATTAGGCTTTGTATATATCAGGAAGAATGAGTACAAAAATAGTAGTCTTCAAACATTATGATGTCATATATATTTGTGGTCAAACGAAGAAAGGGAAAGTTGGGAGATCAACGATTTGTGTGTGGAGTGTGTTTGGGGCATGTCTGTGAGGGTCATGTTAAACATTTTTTTTATATGGACACAATGACACTTAGAAATGTTGTTGCTTTGTGTATAATAGTGTTTGGACACCACCGCAACTTACAGAGACGAGATTTGTTGCTACTCAATATCTATTTTAATTACAGAATATTGTAGCGGGTCTCATTCTTTAAGTTGGACCAACTCCTTTATCCAAAATGATTAAAGGGCTAATATATCTACCTCGAGCATATGCATAATTAGTAGTCTTATATCAAACTTCGAATTAGTTTTAGTATGAGCATCCTCAGTTTGCTTTAGTGAAGTACAAATCTTTTAAAAATAAATTGAGGTGTGCCATACCAAACAAAACCCATGATACATGGCCCTCATAAATTAGATTAAGAGCTAACATTTTTAGTTTCTATAGTTAAATACATTTTCTTTAAAAAGAAAAAGGTTTGAGTTGTGCCATCCATAATTAGATCATCCATGGACCTCACAAATATTGAAACTTAGATATTAATGAATCATCGTAGTTGCTTTAGACGCGCTACATTAAATTATCATGGCTACTAGTACGGCTCCCGAGACGTAGTTGTGATTGCTAAAATCCGGATGTATATTTCATGTGACCCAACTTCAATTTCCAACAATGTTAAATAGAACGTGTCGCGAACCGCGGGTGCATTTGTTGTAGCATGGTTTAAGATGTGTTTTAAATAATATTGAATTTTCCTAAAAAACAGTAAAAGTGGTTAAAAAGTCGTAAAAATGCACATAGGCTTAAAATGCATAATTAATCAGATAATAGGCAAATATTAATAGTCTAAGCGACCGTGCTAGAACCACGGAACCCAAGAATGCCTAACACCTTCTCCCGGGTTAACAGAATTCCTTACATAGAATTTCTTATAAAATAAAGTCGAAATTTCCTCGATTTGGGATTTTAAAATAAACCGGTGACTTGGGACACCAAATAAACTATTCCAATTGGAGACTCTGATAAAATTAAATAAAATAATCCCATATCGAATAATGTCACTTTAGTTTGAAAAACTCCCATATCCCCCTTGGGCGAGTAAAAAGGAGGTGTGACATATTATGAACTTGTGTTTATACTAGCCATTCATGCAAAACTTGTATGCTTCTCTTTGAATCAGTATCGTTTAACCATGGGTTTTGTCAAGGCTGTGTGAAACCATAATTGTTCATGATTTACCTCATTTTATATGCTAAGCATACTGCTTCTTTCTTGACTTTCTGAACCCTTGATTACTCTGAATCCCTTATTTTCTAGTTTAATTTGACTACTTTCCTTTAACGTTTGATTCTTGCTTCTTTACTCAATTTGATTGAATTTACTTGCCTTAATTGTCTTTCCCTACCTTGTTTGTATTCCGCTGATTATTATTGATTTGTATCCTTAATTAAACTGTTGTGCATCTACCCTTAATTACCTATTCTATACCTAAAGCTTTACTTTATTCTTTTCCTTAAATACCTGGCATGTTTACCATTGATTGAACTGTCCCTTGATTAAGGGATGATCTTGCTGATTTATGGGTGACTTCCCTGATTTGCTACTTAATTGATTTATTACCTTGTTTTGTTAAGTTTTGCTTCATATAAACCTTCTTTTCTTTTAAGTTCATAACAAGAATAAACAAAAGGAACTCTAGTTCATCTACACTATTATACTCCCAAAAACCCTCTACTCTCTTCTGTTCCTTACAATTCCTACTAGTTCAGCCAGTTGTAAGCCAATGTTAACTACTGGCATTATTTTTACTCTGTATTCTGCATACTCTCCTTAACTGGTATGTTTTGATTAAATTCACATCCCAAACTATGTGTTTACTTTGTTCCTGTAGTTTATCAATCTTGATTTCTAGTTTTATGAGATATTCTACTTAGATTCAATCAGTATGCCTAGATTACTGTATCATAAAGCATGTTAATCGTATGATTTCATATTGTTTAGCATGACCAAACCCTGCTTGTTCTAAAATCTTGAATTTTTTCATGAAATGTTTGTCTGGTACAGTTGTTCTAATGTAATTCTGTTTGTGTCTTAAACCTATGTGTTCTCAACTTAACTTTGCAACTACCATCTATGTATTTGATTGTCATCACTGAGGTGTATGGTAGGTGTTCCCCCTATCTCTTTCCCTTGTGTGAGATTTGTTCTAAAGCTGTATGTTCTCTAACCTGCTTTCTGACTATTTTCAATGTCTTCTTAAACTATTCCTACTCTTAACTCTGTTCTGACTTTCATAAAAGTTCTTTTGCTACTAAGACCTTCTTTCTATGTCTACCAAACTCTTTCAAAGTCATTATGCACTCCCATATTCTCCTAGAGTATTAGGTTCTACTCCTCTGGCATGTGTACTGCCTTGAGATCCATGAGATTTCCTTGAACTCTAGCATGTCAGAGCTGTCTTTCCACACTACACTTGAATCAATTCTTGTTTGAGAAAAAGTCTAGGTGTGAGCACTGCCCGGGATCCTTGAGATCCATAGGGAACTCTGACGCACCTAAAAAATGATATTGTCTATGGAACTTTGGCATTTAAGGCTATTTGAGGCTTGGGGAAGTCATTTGGGCATGCTTCAGGATCCCTATAGTTAACTTCTTCTTTTCTTTATTGTTTATGTAATTTATTCAGCTCGCCTGTAATAATTAGTTATAAATAACTTTGGGGTGATTAGTGAAAAAGGGTGGGTAGCTATATCTGTTGGGTAATTTCGGTAGAGACCATGCCTATAGGATTGTGTTAATGTACTTGTTATGTTTTCTTTACCATACTAAAAACCATCCCTATAGGATTTAAAAGGTTTTAATAATAGAAATCATGTCTATAGGGTTAAAATCAGCCATATAATTAGAAATCATGCCTATAGGATCTAAATGACTTTATAATTAGATATCATACCTATAGAAGGTAAAATGACTAAAATCAATTTCTGTTACAACAGGTATTTACATTTGTCCCACTAGAAATCATGCCTATAATTTCGAAATCAGCTCTTAACAATTAGATACCATGCCTATAGGAATCAAAATCGGAAATCCTGCTTATAGATTTTTTAAATCAAATTAGTCTAACCCATGTTAGTTCCTTTTGAATTGGCTTAAATCAATTGTCCGTTTCTTTAAATGAATTTTCGAACACTGCCCTAATTTACTATCACTAGACAGCATGCTTATAGGATCTCAAGAGTCCGTTTAAAAACCTGTTCACTATTTTACTACATCAACGTAGTTATCATGCTCTTAGGACATCACTGTTCTGCGTTTAGGCAAGCCTATAGGGTGATTTTAAATTCTGCAACTCTGAAATTGTGTTTTGCTACTTAAAACCGTCCAGATTTAATAGAGTTAAATCAGTAGGCAAGTTAAATAGGATCTCTCACACATTGTCCTAATTCAACACTGTATAACCCCTGCTCACCTAGATATCATGTTCTAGGATTTTCTCATAATTATTTGAATGTTGCTTGAAGACGTGCGCTTATTTGTTATGTTTAAGAAGGTAACTGTGAGCCCATAACTTGTTTCTTTAAATGCAGACCTAACTGTTCTTGATTGGCGCCTAGATTTTTATCCTTTTAAAACCTTAGGAAAGTCTAGAACTGTCCAAAGAATAGGGGTCCTAAAATACCTCTAGGGCCACGAGGAAGGGACGGGTAGTGCACGCATAGGACATTGTCAAGGTTACTAGAACACCTTAGGCTATGACCAAGAGGAGGGAATTTGGTAGAAAGGATATGATGACTACGCGTTAATGTCACGTGTAGCCCCTCATTGAGGAGTGCTTACCGGGCACTGCATGGGGTGATCCTGTAGGCTAACCAACCTAGGACCCCTCCTTCCCAAATTCCCTTTGCTTAAACTTTACTTTTCTATATGTACATAATTTGTTCAAGTCTTTCCTTTGTCTTATTATTTGAGTCATGTAATGTCCAAAATCTGCTCTTATTTGTAATTATGTGTTTAAACTATTTCTTTATTAAAGGACTAGTTCATAAGTATAAGTTCGTCCGGGACCCACCATTGTGGACCAAGAGCGGTGTCTAACACCTTCCCCTCAAGGTTATTTCGAGCTCTTACCCTAAATCTCTCATAATGCAAATCAATCTTAGAGTTAATCACTCTAGGTGCCCTAACGCACCATAATCCATCAGGTGGCGAGTCTTCAAAACCCAAATTCCCAAAAGGAAATGAGTTATTACCCCCCATGAATGTCGAAACTCGGACTACCCCGTCAAAAGGGAGGAAAAAGGGGGCGCGACAACATGGCGACTCTGTTGGGGAAACCTTTAGGCTCTTATCATAACAAACTTTTTTATGAATTAGTCCAAGCCTGCTTTATCCCGTACCCTTTTCCCATATTTGAATTTAACTGTGTATTTTCTTTTAAGCATTTATGATTCTTTATCCCTGAAACTGACTTGTCTCTTTGTTTTCTTTTCCGTAACTATCTTTCAATTATTTAAATACCGTATTTATTTTTTTACGTGCAAATACCTGACTACATGTTATTAGTTGTTGCATAAATCATGCTCCACATCATACTCCACTCGTGCGTATCAAATCCTATAGCAACGCTTGATGAGTGGTTGCGCTCTTCTTATTTATTACCCTTAAATTCGGAAAGGCTTATTTGCGGTAAAACCAGTCGATCAGCGGTGCAGTCGACGGTTTGGTGCCTTTCCCCCTCAAGTTGTCCGCTTGAGGGTACCAGTCTAAAACCCCCATAGTAGCCTTACTCTGGTCAAAATTGTGTATGCATCATGGTCAAACCTAGTCGGATCAATTATGTTGTCCACATAATGATCCTTTAAGTGAGCCTTATCCAAAGTCCACTGGGGTTTCCATAATCCCAACGGACACAACCACGTTCCGTGCATTAATTTGGAGAACTAAATGTTGATATGCTGATCATGAATGTATAAATAGTCGAGTCTGGTGAGGGAGAAAGGCCTAACCTTTTTGTTTTGCAGAAAATGAGGCACGAGGTCCCCAGATTCGGTATGTTTAGCAACATCCCACCATTGGTGCTAGATTGGTGGGAGGACCTTTCCTCAAATGACAAGAAACATGTAAGGAAGTACCTGGGTAACTTGCCTTCCCTGCTAGACATTGAGCCAAACAACAAGTTGATCGAGGCTGTCACTTTGTTCTGGGACAGTGAAAGGGTTGTGTTCCGTTTCGATGAAATAGAAATGACACCGCTTCTAGAAGAAATTGGAGGGCTTGGGGGGTTGATTTGGGATAGTCCCAGGCTATTGGTACTAGAAAACCGTACTGGCAAAGGGTTTTTTAAGATGATGGGGCTGAAGAAGAATGCCTACCTAGTGTGCCTGAAGAAATCTTACATACCCTTCGAATACCTATATGAGAGGTATGGCCATAGTAAGTCCTACCGTGCCTACCATGTTGAGATCTCTCTCACTTCTCTGGTTACATCCACCGCAGAGTGTTCGTGTTCATTGTATGCTTCTTAGGCCTAATAGTGTTCCCATTGAAAAAGGAAAGAATCCACACCAGGTTGGCCATGGTCGCCAAGACTTTGATGGAAGGGATTAATGAAAAGACATATACCATAGTCCCCATGAACATAGCCGACATCTATGGGGCTATGGAGAGTTGTCAAAGAGGGGTCAAGCATTTCGAGGGTTGTAACTTGTTACTGCAGTTGTGGCTGTTGGAACATTTCCAAAAGGGTCACTATCACCAAGAGTTTACGTGAAGGGCTTGGAACGACCATATTGCCTTTTATCACCCCAAGCGGATGACTTACATTCTAGACAGGTTTGCTCAGCCGGAAAGTGCTAAAGAATGGGTAGGGTTATTCGACAATCTAACCGAGGAATAGGTGCAATGGATGTTTGAATGGTTCCCAACAGACGAATTCATCATCAGATCCAAGGACGCTCCAAACCTGGTGATGATCGGGTTGAGAGGGATATACCCCTATGTTCCTATCCGAGTTATAAGGCAAGCAGGCAGGAAACAAGTTGTACCAAGGGTTGCCAAGATGAGTCATTTCAGGACAGACTTTCAAGACGACGACGTCCCTTACAAATGCCAAGCTCAGCACATGTGGTACTGCAAGATCATTGTGGAAAAGAACACATTGAGCTAGACAGGTATCATGCAGGGTGCGAATCTCTCTACCCAGCATGGTTAGAGGACAGTCTGAAAGGAATGGTGATGCCAGGGGCCAGTCGAGGAAATAGAATCATAGACGAAGAGACCGAAGCTCAAGTCAAATAAAACAGGCTGCGCAAAAGGGTCCACAGCTCTGAGAATGAGCACCGGGAAATACATGAGAGGAGTGAGGTTGATCGAGGAATGGAAAGAAATGGCAGTCACTTCCAACAGGAAGTTTGAATATCTGGAGCGAGGAATAGTGGAGCTGGAAGGTAAAGTCATAAAGAGGATCGAAGATTGCCAGAATGCCGAAGGAGCTGAAGGAGGACATCTAGCCAGAGCCTACTTGCTGCTGGGACTGCACGAGCTAGGGGATCTATATGAATGGGGTCAGGAAGATCGAATCTGGGGAACCAAGTGCCAGTAGTGACTTATTTTATCTTAGTGTCGTTATGGGATTCGTCTATTTTTATATTATGAAATGAAGCATTTGTTGGCATTTAAAGTTCTCCAAATCTATTTTTTGCTAGGCCTAACTCGGCACAACGAGGCTCTCCAAATTAAGACGCGAATTTACATTTCCGCAATATGTGTTTAAATACTGCAAACATTTCAAAATCCTCACTGACTTGTTACCTTTTATTTTCCTTATTTTTTATTATTCTCATCCCCTTAGGTTGGTTCACTCATACTGGCCTCATTAGCGTATCATACCAGATCTAGAGGCCCTGCAACTCTTCCTCCTCCAAGCAACACAAAAGGCAGAGGAAAAGCAAAAATGGACGACTTAAGTGGTATCCAAAAGGAGAATATTGAGAACGCAGAAACCTCAGATGGCCGTAGTACTCCAGCCCCAAATGATCTAATCTTGAGACTAGAACAAAAGATACTGGAACTGCAAGGAAAACTTGAGCAGGTTCGCAACTTGGCAAACTTGTCACTCACCCTGAATGTCTCTGACATCAACCAACAGAACACTAAGGACCCAGCACCTCCCCAAAGCATACAAAACCAACATCCACAAAACCCTCCCGCACCAAATCAATACGGAAATCCACCCCAGAACTGCAACCCACTACCAATACCAGCTCCGCCATAACACCACCATCAAACAATTCAGTACATACCGGCCACCACTTACCACACTCCCCAAAACACACCACCGCCCATTCCCGATCCCCAAAACCCCACCAATGACCATCATTACACCCAAGTCCCTGGAACCCATCAGAGCAACCCTATATATGTAGAAACTATGCCTCACTTTATCCAACCGAATTTCTATACACCAGAATCCTGTAAGAAGGACCTGCTCATTAAAAACATGGCTGAAGAACTCAAGAAGTTGACAAGCCGAGTTCAGGGGGTTGAAGGCAACTGAGGAATAGAAGGTTTGAACTATGATGACCTATACATACAGCCAGATGTGGAACTGCCAGAGGGGTACGAACCTCCCAAGTTCGAGATGTTCGACGGCACAGGTGATCCCAGAGTCCATCTGAGGACCTATTGCGACAAACTTTTCGGGGTCAGGAAAGTTGAAAAGATCCGAATAAAACTCTTTATGAGGAGTCTTACTGGGGATGCTCTGTCCTGGTACATCAGTCAAGATCCCAAGAAATGGTCCAATTGGGTAAGTATGGCATCTATTTCATGGATCGGTTCAGGTTCAACATAGAGAACGCACCGGATGTTTTCTACATTCAGAATCTTAAGAAGAAACCTACTGAGACTTTCCGTGAGTATGCTACTCGTTGGAGGTTGGAAGCGGCCAAGGTCAGGCCATCTTTGGACGAAGAATAGATAAACAAATTCTTCGTCAGAGCACAGGATCTGCAATATTATGAAAGGTTGATGGTTATCAAAAATCATAAATTCTCTAATATCATCAAACTTGGAGAAAGAATAGAAGAAGGAATCAAGAATGGGATGGTAACGAATTTCGAGGCACTACAGGCACAAATAAGGCATTACAGTCAAGCAGCATATCAAAGAAGAGAGATATTGGAGAAGTAATGGTGGCTCAAAGCCCAAAATCTCCACTTATCTATCAAACACATCCACCCACATATCAAACACCTCCACCCACATACCAAGCATCACCGCCTACATATCAGCCTTCATCTCCTAGATATTCCCAACCAGCCACTGTCCATCACACCTATAACTCCCAACCATCCAACTTCCAATCACCTCCAACTCGCCAAAACTTTCCAAGACCAAGACCCAACTTCGATCGCAAGCCACCCAGACAATACACCGCCATTGATGAGTCCATCGACCAGTTGTATGAAAGGTTGAAAGTCACAGGTTACGTCACTCCTGTTCCCGCTGTGGCATTAGAAAACCCATCCCAATGGGTCAATCCGAACAAAACTTGTGCGTACCATTCTAGTATGAAGGGGCACACCACTGTTGAGTGCCAAACATTGAAGGATAAGATCCAAACAGTAATTGACAACAAGGTCATACAGGCGAAGGAAGCCTCACCTAATGTCCGCAACAACCCCCTCCCTGATCATAGAGGTGATGGTGTACATGTGATAGAGACGAATGAAGAATGAGACCCTGAGGGGTCGATTGGGCTTATTCGAGAAGGCGATGACTTTAAAGTTGCAATCACACTTACTCCTATTGTGGTACAGACTCAGTCACCAATCGAGGTTGAAGTAGCTACATCAGTTCCGTTTGAGGTAGAGGTGACTCTGTCTGCGGCCACCCCCGCTCCATTTGAAGTAGAAGTGGTCACACCTTTCACAGTGGCAGTATCAACCACACCTAGCTTCGATTCAAAAGCAATACCCTGGGATTATGTTGCCGAAGCTCGGCAAAAAGGGAAGGCCAAGGTAGAGGAATCTGACACTGCACAAGGAATGACTAGAACTGGAAAAGTATATACAAATGAACATTTGGGAGGTTCAAGTAAGGAGGCCACTACTAGGCAGCCTATCATTGATACCGGGCCAGATGACCTGTGGAGGAAAGTACAGGCAAAGGAGTATTCTGTTGTTGACCATCTAAACAAAATCCCTGCTCAGATATCTATCCTATCACTATTGCAAAATTTAGAGGCACACGAGAACGCTTTAATGAAAGTGTTGAGCGAGGATTATGTACCCAATAACATCACTGGCGGAGAAATGGCCAACATGGTAGGGCAAGTACTGGAAAGTCATAAGATTATCTTCCACGAGGATGAGCTACCGCCTGAGGGGTTGAATCACAATCGAGCATTGCATATCACTGTGCAATTTGAATACAAATTCATTGCTAGGGTCCTGGTTGACGGAGGTTCAAGTCTAAATATCCGTTGGACACTCTGAAAAGGTTGGACAAAGGTTTCCATAAAATACGGGTAGGAAGCATGAACGTGAAAGCTTTCGATGGGTCCCAAAAGGCCACGATCGGGAAAATCAACCTTTGCTTACAGATGGGGCCAACTTGGTTCGACGTCGAATTTCAAGTGATCGACATACCAGCCTCATATAATCTTCTGTTGGGCCGACCATGGATCCATGCCGCTGGGGCGATACCTTCTACACTACATCAAGCCGTGAAATTCGAATGGAACCGTTAGGAGGTGATCATCCACGGATATGGAAGTAACCCCATTTACACTAGTCAAACCATCCCAGCTATTGGACATAGAAGAAGGCTAGGAGCGGAAACTTATCATCACATTGAACGGGTCAATGCCGTAAAAAAGGATAAATGGTGGAGTGGTAAAATAGAAAGCATACTAGCTTGGTCTGGATATGAACCCGAAAAAGGATTGGGAAAGAACCTCCAAGGTATCACTAAACCGATACAGTTGAAAAATCATGGTACCACCTTTGGGCTTGGATACCAGTACACATGGAAAGAGTATAGAAATTGGTCGCCTCCGTTGGGTGGACCGTATTACCCTCTTGAGCATCCAGTGCCACATTTGGAACAAGCTTTTCACCAAGTTGATATGATATGGGAGACTGCAGAAGAGGAAGCACTAGCTGGTTGAAGAATTTATTCTTGGAAGATGAAGACATGGACTGCAGTGCCATAATTGAGAAGGAGGAGGAAGAAGGCCTCACTATTTAGACCGTAAAGAAGGGAGTTGTTCTCGAGAACTGGACCGGCACACCATCCCGAGCCCGCCGAGTCCTTGGGTAGCTTGGCAGATTTTACTTCTATAGCCGTTCTAGGCATTTAAGATTTCCAGTAATTTTGTTTTAAGATTTACTTGTTTCAAAATAAATGCTCGATTCATCGAGCCGTACTTTGTCTAGATTATTTTTCAGTTTCAATCAAATGCATTTGCTCTTTATTATTCATTACTATTTTTACACTTTTCCTTTCTACAACGTTTTTGTTACTTTTCCTAATGAACCAATGACTGTGACATGTAACGAGGCAACGCAACATGAGAATAGTGATTCGAATGTAGAAGATGAGATACCCGAGGAAATTATCAGGGAGGTTGAAAATTTTGAGAATAAGCCTAAGTCCAATCTGGACGAAACCGAAGCAGTAAATTTGGGAGACGCTGAGACCGTCAAGGAGACTCGTATCAGCATTCACTTGTCACCAACAGAGAAGAAAAAGTACATCTGTTTCCTAAAAGAGTATGAGGACGTTTTTGCATGGTCATATGATGGCATGACCGGGTTGAGCACGTCCATAGTGGCTCACAAGTTGCCTACCAATCCCAGTGTCCGCCAGTAAAACAGAAACTCGAAAAGTTCAAACCAGACATGTGCCCGAAAATCAAGGAGGAAGTTACCAAACAGATCAAAGCCAAAGTTCTCAGGGTGGTTGAGTAGCCAACTTGGTTAGCTAACATCGTACCGGTTCCGAAGAAGGATGAAAGTCAGAGTATGTGTTAACTATCGGGATTTAAATAGAGCAAGTCCCAAGGACGACTTGCCACTGCCAAACATACACATTCTTATAGACAACTGCGCCAAGCATGAACTCCAATCCTTTGTGGATTGCTTCGCGGGTCATCACCAGATCTGGATGGATGAAGAAGACGCGGAGAAGACATCCTTTATTACACCTTGGGGTGTATACTGTTACAAGATTATGCCATTCGGTCTGAAGAATGTTGGGGCCACTTACATGAGAGCCATGACAACCATATTCCATGATATGATACACAAAGAGATAGAGGTATATGTGGACAACGTCATTATCAAATCCAAGAGGTCCGTAGATCACATAGAGGACTTGAGAAAGTTTTTTAACAGGCTAAGGAGGTACAACTTGAAACTGAACCCCGCAAAGTGTGCATTCGGGGTTCCCAAAGGAAAGTTACTGGGATTCATCGTTGGCTGTCGAGGGATCGAGCTAGATCCGTCTAAAGTCAAGGCTATTCAGGAGTTACCACCACCTACGAGCAAAAGGACGTGGTGAGATTCCTATGACGTCTCAACTACATCAGTCGCTTCATAGCACAGTCCACGGTCATATGTGAACCCATCTTCAAGATGCTGAGGAAAGATGCCGAAACTAGCTGGACCGAGGATTGTCAGAAAGCTTTTGACAAGATCAAGGAGTTCCTATCCACACTGCCAGTTCTGGTCCCGCCAGAACCAGGACGACCTTTGTTACTCTATCTGTCTATATTGGATGGAGCCTTCGGATGTGTTTTGGGGCAACATGACGAGATAGGAAGCAAGGAGCAGGCCATATACTACCTGAGTAAGAAGTTCACACCTTACGAAGCACGGTACTCTCTACTGGAACGCACTTGCTGTGCTTTGACCTGGACAGCTTAGAAATTAAGGCATTACTTCGGTGCCTACACTACATACCTCATATCCAGGATGGACCCTCTAAAGTACATATTTCAGAAACCCATGCCGACTGGGAAGTTGGCTAAGTGGCAGAGACTACTAAGTGAGTTCGATATCATCTACGTAACTCAAAAGGCGGTCAAAGGACAAGCACTGGCGGACCATTTGGCTGAAAACCTGGTGGGAGGAGCATACGAACCTTTGAGAACATATTTTCCTGATGAAGAAATATCGTTCGTAGGAGAAGACATTACCGAAGCATATGACGATTGGAGGATGTTTTTTTATGGAGCCGCAAATTTCAAAGGAGTGGGCATTGGAGCAGTTTTGGTATCAAAAATAGGTCAACATTATCTGGTATGTGCTAAGCTCAGATTTCCCTACACCAACTGCATGGCAGAGTACGAAGCCTGCATACTAGGACTCAACATGGCGGTCGACATAAACATTCAGGAGCTACTGGTGATCGGTGATTCATATTTGCTTGTGCACCAGGTACAAGGAGAGTGGGCCACCAAGAATTCCAAGATATTGCCATATATGCACCATGTGCAGGAATTGAGAAAGAGGTTCACGAAGATAGAATTCCGACATGTGCCCAGAATTCAGAATGAGTTTGCCGATACATTGGCTACCTTATCATCTATGATACAACATCCAGATAAAAATTATATTGATCCCATTCCGGTGAAAATACATAATCAGCCAGCATATTGTGCTCGTTTTGAAGAAGAAATGGATGGAAAGCCTTGGTTCCATGACATCAAGGTGTACTTATTGAAGGGAGAATATCCGGAGCATGCAAATCACACTCAGAAATGCACCCTCCGGAGATTGTCAAATCACTTCTTCCACAACGGAGGGAACTTGTACAGAAGAACTCCTGATTTGGGTTTGCTAAGGTGTGTCAACGCAAAGGAAGCTTCTAAGCTACTTGAAGATTTACATGCCGGGACCTGTGGCCCGCACATGAATGGTTTCGTCTTGGCTAAGAAAATACTCAGGGCCAATTACTTTTGGATGACCATGGAGACAGATTGTATCCAGTATGTCCACAAATGCTTTCAATGCCAGGTGCATGTCGATATGATAAAAATGTCGCCAAACGAGCTCAATGCAAGAAGCTCACCTTGGCCATTCGCCGCCTGGGGAATGGATGTTATTGGTCTGATTGAGCCCCTACTTCAAACAGACATAGGTTTATTCTGGTAGCCATTGATTACTTCATGAAATGGGTAGAAGCTGCATCTTCAAGGATCGTATTGTTTGCCGATTCAGAGTACCCGAGTCCATTGTTATTGATAATGCTGCCAATCTCAACAGTGATCTGATGAAAGACATGTGTGAAACTTAGGGGTGTGCATTCGAATCGGTTTATCGATAAATCGAATCGATTATTTGTTATCGGTTTATCGATATCGGTTTATCGGTTTATCGATTTCGATTTCGATTTCGAAATTTTTCTTATCGAGTTATCGATTTTGATTTCGATTTTGTCCTTTCGGTTTATCGGTTTATCGATAAACCGATAAGAAATACCAAAAAGACAAATATGCCCCTATTTTATAATACTACCCTTTCCCTTCACTTAAGTTAAGTCCCTACCCTAACCGGCTAACCCTATTTTCCTCCCTTCTTCAGTTCCGCTTCTCTTCAGTCTTCACTGTGCGTAGACCCAAAAATAAAAGGGTTTTCAGTCTTCACTTTCTGCTTAGTCCGGTCCGGTGCTTCTCAGTTCTGTCTATTGTCATTCTTCCCGGTTTCATAAAAGCTCCGACGACCTCCGTGCATCAGCTAATCCTCAGGTATTTCTTAGTTATTAAAAAAAGAATGTAACAAATGTCAAAACTTCTAACATTGAAATTATGAAATAACAACCATGAATTGTTGAAATGAAGTTTCAAAGATTTGTATGTTAAAATGTAATATTTCTTAAGTTTGTGGAAATATTTCTTCTGCTAGGTCTCTATTTCTACGTTACTCTGGCTTTTTAAACTTCATATGGATATTTATTTCACTATTAGTTCCACTTTTGCATCTGTCCAGCAACTTCATAGTAAAATCTGTCCAGCAACTTCATTAACCAACAATAAATGCACTCTTTTTGAAGTTGTTGTTTATCTTTTAGGTGTTGCATTTGGAGCAAAAAATTTTGGGTTCGGATGGTTAAATATATTTTAAGGAATTTTTTTTAAAGCATTGTGAAGTAGCACCTTTTTTATATGGTTGCACATATAAAGTGCAACAGTTTGTATTTGCCATTTATGTGAGAGGCCTTGATTAATGAGGAGGCGTAAACACAATCCAGCTCTTATTTTAATCTGTTATTGCTTGTGCTTTTTAAGTTTTTTATCACTTAGACATGTTCAATTAATGACTAGTTATCTTCAGTGTTATTCAAGTTCAAAACAGAAGCAAGAAGTGTTTAAGATTGAACCAAGAGGTGTGCGACTCTGAAGATTGGGCTTGTCTTTTTAGTACAGCCAAGTTGCAAACCCGTTTAAGACTGTAAGTTACATTCTTCATTCACTTCACATGGCTGAAAATGATAATATTGATAAAGTAGCTGATGAAAGTAAAGGTTCTGAGTCTACGGTTGCAACTACTCACTCGACAGTTTCAAAACAAAGGAGAAAACGATCTCGGGCATGGGATTTTTTTGAAGAAAAAGTTGATGCTAAAGGAAATAATAAATATGCATGTAGATTTTGTGGACAAGAATATTTTGAGACAAAAGGCAAAAGTACGACACAAATGAATGGTCATACCGATAAATGTCCAAAGAATCCTTATAAAGTTGAAAAAGGTCAAAAACTATTACAATTTCAAACATTACCGGGGGGTAATAAAGGTGGTCTTATTCCATGGAAATTTGATCAAGAAGAGTGTAGGATGGCTTTGTGTCGTATGGTGATTGTTGATGAACTTCCGTTTAGTTTTGTTGAGAGGGAAGGCTTTAGAAACTTTATGAAAGTGGCACAACCTTGTTTTCATATTCCTTCCCGTACTACTGTTACACGGGATTGTTTTGCTCTTTTTAATGTGGAAAAAAATAAATTAATGAAGTTTCTTAAAGGAACAAGTCAAAGAGTAAGTCTTACCACTGATACATGGACTTCTATTCAAAAAATTAACTATATGTGCATCACAGCCCATTGAATTGATAGTGAATGGATTATGCATAAAAGAATTATTAACTTTTCTCCAATTACTAGTCATAAAGGTGAAGATATGGCAAGGTGTATTATTGATTATTTGCGTGAGTGGGGTTTGCAAAAGATTTTCACTGTCACAGTTGACAATGCTAGTTTAAATGATGTGACCGTGGAGAAGTTGTCTGACAAATTAGATGATTGGGGAACCAACTCCATGAATGGTCAACACTTTCACATGAGATGCATGGCTCATATTGTAAATCTTATTGTGAAATATGGTTTAAAAGAGTCATGTATTTCTATTGCTCGTGTTAGATGAGCAGTCAGATAGATTAGACAGTCTCCTGCTAGGTTGAGGAAGTTTCAGGAATGTTGTGAAAGTGAAAATATTGTCAGGAAGTCTTTATGCTTAGATGTTCCTACAAGGTGGAATTCCACCTACTTGATGTTGAGCAGAGCTATTGAATATGAGCGTGCAATTAAAGAATATTCTAATCGTGATACCGGCTTGTCACGTTATCTTATGTTTGATGCTATTTCAGATGGAAAGCCTGTAGGTTTGCTTACAAGAACTGATTGGGATAATGTAAAGAGAATTGCACAATTTCTTGAAATATTTTATAATCTCACTTTGAAGGTGTCCGGATCACTTTATGTAACATCGAATTCCCATTTTCTTGCAATTGGTCAAGTTGCTGTTTACTTAAATCGATTAATAACAACTGAAGATGTACTTTTGAGTGAGATGGCATTAAGTATGTGGAAAAAATTTGAGAAGTATTGGGGTGAACCAACAAAAATGAACAAAATGATTTTCATTGCTTGTGTTTTGGATCCTCGCTACAAGTTTACTACTGTTAGTTTTGTACTTAAGAACATGTTTGGAGATGAAGGGACAATTATTGAAAAAGAGGTTCATACTTATATGAGTTTATTGTTTAATGAGTATGTCTCTAAGTCGGTTTCAAAAGATACTGGTGGTAACGTTTCTACCTCTTTTCCAAGCTCTTCATTTAGCACAATGGAAACTTCAACTCCTGGTTTAGGTGAACTTTTAGATGAAATAAGGAAACATAAAGCTGCAAGTGGAGGTGTAGATTCTAAAACAGAATTGGAAAAGTATCTTGCAAAAGATCCTGAAAATGAAAGACCGGACTTCGATATCTTGGTTTGGTGGAAGGTCAACTCACCTAGATTTCCTATTCTTGCTAAGATGGCTCGAGATGTGCTTGCTATTCCTATTTCAAGTGTGGCATCTGAAAGTGCATTTAGTACCGGGGGCCGTATTCTTGACCAATTTAGGAGTTCATTAACTCCTAAATTGGTTGAAATTCTAGTGTGCCTTCAAGATTGGCTTCGAAGTGAATCACTTCCTGTAAATGTTGAGGAAGATTTAGATTTTCTTGAGACACTCGAGGAAGGTATGTATATTTTAATTAATTTTATTGTATTGCTTAAGATAGTTAAATAATATATTAATTGCTTGACTTGTTAATATATTTTCTTATTAGATTTTACTAATCTTGGCAAAGAAGCTTCCACCGACGATGTTTGCTAGAGTTTGTTAGTTGCTATGTAAGTTCTCCATTTTAAATAATATACTTGTCAAAGAATGTGATGTATTACAAAGTTCTTAATATTTTTCTCTTTAATAACTTGAGGGTTGATTCTTGATTTGCTGCCCATTATAGCTATAACATGGACGTTGAAGTTGGGCTCGTGAAGTTGAACTTGATTTGCTGCCCATCAACTAGTGATTCGCAAGTTGTTGGAACTTCATTTTCTTTTGCTGTACCATTGCTGCCACAGTTATCATCGCAAGTAAATGAGCTGCGTATGGCAAGATCGTGTTCATTTTTGTTGCCACAGTTTCTTTTGCTGGAAATCATGTCTTATTTACATTTTATGTATGGCAAGATCGTGTGTGCTTCTGTTTAGCTTTTGTGCTTTTGTGCACAACAGCTAGTATGCTTTTGTGCTTTTGTTTAGCTTGCTGTATAGGTTGGTAACATTTATACAGAGGAAGGTTTTGGCTTGTGCTTGCTTTTGGGGTCATATGTCTTGTGTCGTTGGTTTTGGCTTGCGCTTCCATAGCAACTTGTGATGTGATCTGATGTATAATCTGTTTTGAGAGCTCTTGTTTTTACGTAATTAATCTCTTTTTAGTTTTTACTCGTGTGAGATGTATGACCTGATGTCTGAGATGGAAAGGCATGAGTTTGTTATGGGTGTGGATCAGATCATGATGCAGCTGATGCGTGGCCTGACGGTGGGTTTCTTCATGGATAATGAATATTCATCTCATCTAGATTCTTGGTTGAAAGTTGCAATTGCATCTAGACTGACCAAACTTGAACTCTTCCTCTCATTGGAGCAGAAATTCTCCCTAGTTGTTTGCTACTTGAATAATTGACCTTTCTTTGGTGTAATTGCTCTCTTTTTAGTTTTTACTCGTGTGAGATGTATAATATTCATTATGTGCGTGTCCCTTTTCTTTCATTTTTTCTTGTCATAGAAACAGTGTGAAATGAAATAGTTGTGCATCTGTTTGTCTTGGGAACCTATGGTTATCTGTGATCCCTCTTGGCTTATTGGTGTTATCGATAACCGAATCGATAAGCCCCAAAAATCGATAAATCGAAATCGAAAAAATCCAAACCTTATTGAAACGATAATGATAAGCATATGTAAAAATCGATAATCGATAAGTAATTAACGATAAGGATCAAAATCGAATCGATAAATCGAATGCACACCCCTAGTGAAACTTTCAAAATCAAGCATAAGAATTCCACAGCCTACAGAGCTCAGATGAATGGAGTCGTAGAAGCCGCCAACAAAAATATCAAGAAGATACTAAGGAAGATGGTAGAAAACCACAAATAATGGCATGAAAAGCTACCTTTTTCTCTGTTGGGATACCGCACTACTGTTCGCACATCAACCGAGGCAACCCCCTACATGCTGGTTTATGGTACCAAGGTTGTCATCCTAGCCGAGGTAGAGATTCCTTCTTTAAGAGTCATACATGAAGCTAAACTCAGCGATGCAGAGTGGATAAGGAGTCGCTATGAACAATTAGCCCTAATCAATGGAAAGAGGATGAACGCAGTGTGTCAAAGCCAACTTTATCAGAATAGAATGTCCAGAGCTTTCAACAAAAGGGCCAAACCAAGATAGTTCGCGCCAGGGCAGCTGGTATTGAAGAAGATCTTCCCACATCAAGATGAAGCCAAAGGGAATTTCTCTCCCGGCTGGCAAGGTCCATACATGGTTCACATGGTGCTGACAGGAGGAGCACTCATACTTGCGGAAATAAATGGAGAAACCTGGCCAAAACCAATCAATTCAGACGCAGTCAAGAGATACTATGCTTAGATATTTTACATTTCCTCATTTGATGTAATTGAACTACGCTTGACCCGATTCCCGTTTAAGAGGATATATAGGCAGCATTATGGGTTCGATCATATCATAATAAAATTTTCATTCCCCCAAGATTAGAAACTGGGGCAAAATTTTGAGGAGGACACTCAAAATTCTGGAGCAAGTCCAGCCAACACCAACATGTGTCAGACGGTCAGTAATCAGTTAAGAAACTAGGCAGAATTTTGAAAAGGATTCTCAAAATTCCGAAGAAGGTTCCGCAAGACCTATTATCCGCAAACGGCCGAAGGATCATCTACTAAACTGGGACAGAATTTTGAGGAGGATCCTCAAAATTCTGACATAAGAGAGCTACAATGCCTTTGAGATGTGTTACAGTCACTATTTCATCTAAATGTATTAATATATTTCTGAAATAACTCTATTTTTTATCAACAATTGCATATTTTTTGAAAACTCTATTTCCATAACAGTCAGGTGTTACCTAGGGGAACGCGAAAGGGCTTTCAAAATGGAGCGGAGCAAGGCCAGCAGACGAAGCACAAACCAACCTCCCCCTCACAGAATTTACAATTTTTCTTTGAACGCAGGCACATCTGACGTAACGATAACATCTGCAGATATATGCACGTAGCAAGATTACAATCAAGCGGTCCATTAGACACCGAATATACATCTCCAGCTAAGACATGTGCTACTCTTACTTACTACTTGCTCTGCATAAGGCTAATCCTTGCCTCCCCGTGTGCAGGAGGCTAATCGCTGCCTCCATATCTGCATGAGGTTAATCCTTGCCTCCCTACCTGCATGAGGCTAATCCCTGCCTCCATATTTGCATGAGGCTAATCCTTGCCTCCATATTTGCATGAGGCTAATCCTTGCCTCCCTATCTGCATGAGGCTAATCCCTGCCTACACACTTGCATGAGGCTAATCCCTGCCTCCATACCTGCATGAGGCTAATCCCCTCCTCCATGCCTGCATGAGGCTAATCCCTGCCTCCATATCCGCATGAGGCTAATCCTTGCCTCCATATTTGCATGAGGCTAATCCTTGCCTCCATACCTGCATGAGACTAATCCTTACCTCCCTATTCGCATGAGGCTAATCCTTGCCTCCATACCTGCATGAGGCTAATCCTTGCCTCCATACCTGCATGAGGCTAATCCCTGCCTCCATATCTGCATGAGGCTAATCTTTGCCTACCTACTTGCATGAGGCTAATCCCTGCCTCCACTTGCATAAGGCTAATTCCTGCCTCCCTATTTGCATGAGGCTAATCCTTGCCTCCCTATTTGCATGAGGCTAATCCTTGCCTCCACATCTGTATGAGGCTAATCCTTACCTCCATACCTACATGAGGCCAATCCCTGCCTCCCTATTTGCATGAGGCTAATCCCTGCCTCCCTATTTGCATAAGGCTAATCCTTGCCTCCACATCTGCATGAGGCTAATCCATGCCTCCACATTCGCATGGGACTAAGCATTATCCCTTTTTGCACAAATATTGCTCTATTTCTAGTACTATTTATTTGCTTTTCGATCGGGCTAAGCTCTGCCCTCCATTTCACAAGATTGAGCCATGTCTTGTGAACATCATATTATTGCATATCATGGGCTGAAATATCACCAATCTATCCAAAGGCGTCATAGTCTAAAAGGAATCATCCTCATAGCCAGAAGACACCATGCCATGGCCTGAGGATCCCTCAAATTTGCATATCATTATTTAAAGGCGTCATGGTTCGGAGGTATCATTGTCATGGCCCGAGAACGTCATTTCATGGCCTGCAAATCCCTCGCTAAACAATTCATGGCCCATGATGTCATGGTCCAAGGACGTCATCTTTAACCGTCCAAAGACAACCTTCATGGTACGAAGGGAATCTGCATCATGTTTAAATTTTAACACAAATACATGTTTGTAGCATCTTTTATCTGCAGGTAACCAGTAAGCAACCGCTATCCTAGCAGGATCGATCTCGCTCCAGTTCCTTCAACTGTCTCAAACCTTGACCACCCACCATAGCCGCTTCCGCATCTCGTGTCTGTTCTTGCAATGATTTCATCAGCATATTCCGCCAATGAATCCAGAACTACACATGGCCTTATTCTTGTAAAACCAGGGATATGTAGGCAACTCGAAGGTCGGAGTCCGGCCTCTGTCTTTCAAAACATCCCACCCTGTCAAAATTGGTCATCATTTCTTTACCCGAAAACTCTTTCATCCTTCTCAAGTAAAGAGGGGCAGCTGTTGATACCCAATTTTTCCTATATATTTTTAATACACATATATACTTTCAAAATAGCATATATGCCTATATATAAGCATGCATATGCTTTTTTATAAATTTTCAATAATTTTAAAGGCTTTAAATTGATTTATTTGTTCCTCTTTTACTTATAAAATTTCCAATAATTATCCTTCAAATTATTGTTGTCGTAATTTAGCCATCTAAATTCTATATTTATGCCAAAATATTGGTTAAATATTTTTAGTGCATTTTTTATAATTGCATTTACATTTTTTAAAGTCAATTTGCATATATTTGCAATACTAGCCCTATTAATTCATAATTACGTTATTAATGCATAAAAGGGTATTTTTATTCAAATGTTATACAACTATTTTTAATCATTTTTAGTACACGAAATATTTTTTTAGAAATCATTTTATCATTTTTATAAATTATATAGTACTGAAAATGGCTATTTAAAATTTAGCCTATTTTATTTCAATTTTAGCCTAAACCCTAACCCAATACCCAGCCCAATTTTTGGATTAAATTACCTAGGCCCAAACCACTACCCAACCCGACCCAACTCTGGCTAAATCCTAGTTGTTAATCAATTTTGATCAACGGGCCGGATTAAACCTTGCCTTAATTAACTTAAGTAACCCCTTCCCCAAACCCCCCAAACCTAATTCATTTTACAATCCACCCTGCCGGCCTAAAATCCTCTCTGCTCTCAAACACTTTCACCGTGAACCCTAATCTCTAAACGCCCCCCCCCCCCCCCC
>NC_031990.1:5308239-5396078 GCF_001879085.1 Nicotiana attenuata
CCTGAATCCCCCCCATCTATGGCCATCTTCGGTGACCTCTCACCATCTCTCAGGCATCCAATGGCTTCTCTCATGTCACTCTTGCCATATCTAAGGCCCTCAAGGGACCGGGGCCATGTCGACTTGCATCTAGGGTTCATCTTTCGCCTGTTCTTGGCCATTCCAGTGTGATTTCGAGTGAAATCGTTCTATATTTGCTACGATCTAAGGGTTTTCCAGTATGTTTCGTCATCTCTATATGGTTCTCTTCGAAACTCTAATTTCGTTTCTAAACCTCCTAGATCTGTACAGATCTAGGACGATTTGAGTTTATTTTTTGTGTGTTTTACAATAGCCTTGAGATTCTCTACCAGAATCGTTTAATTTCAAGTGATTTCTTCACCTTTTCTAAAATTAAGGTTTTCGAAATTTTTGTCTAAACTTTGTTTGATGATTCTTTGTGTTTAAACTTCTGATTCTCACACGTTTTTGGCTATTTTAAACTTCACCTTGTGACTTCTCATGATTTACTTATCCTAGTATGCTTCTACTGAATCTTCTTAGTTCAACTTTCACTGATATTATGAACTTGTTTCTATACTAGCCATTCATGCAAAACTTGCATGCTTCTCTTTGAATCAGTGTCGTTTAACCATGGGTTTTGTCAAGGCTGTGTGAAACCCTTACTGTTCATGCTTTACCTAATTTTATATGCTAAGCATGCTGCTTCTTTCGTGACTTTCTGAACCCTTGATTACTCTGAATCCCTTATTTTCTGGTTTAATTTGACTACTTTCCTTTAAACGTTTGATTCTTGCTTCTTTACTCAATTTGATTGAATTTACTTGCCTTAATTGTCTTTCCCTACCTTGTTTGTATTCCGCTGATTATTATTGATTTGTATCCTTAATTAAACTGGTGTGCATCTACCCTTAATTACCTATTCTATACCTAATGCTTTACTTTATTCTTTTCCTTAAACACCTGGCATGTTTACCGTTGATTGATCAGTCCCTTGATTAAGGGAAGATCTTGCTGATTTATGCGTGACTTCCCTGATTTGCTACTTAATTGATTTATTACCTTGTTTTGTTAAGTTTTGATTCCTATATAAACCTTCTCTTCTTTTAAGTTCATGACAAGAATAAACAAAAGGAAATCTAGTTCATCTACACTATTATACTCTCAAAAACCCTCTACTCTCTTCTGTTCCTTACAATTCCTACTAGTTCAGCCGGTTGTAAGCCAAGGCTGACTACTGGCATTATCTTTACTCTGTATTCTGCATACTCTCATTAATTGGTATGTTCTGATTAAATTCATATCCCAAGCTATGTGTTTACTTTGTTCATGCAGTTTATCAATCTTGATTTCTAGTTTTATGAGCTATTCTACTTAGATGCAATTAGTATGCGTAGATTACTGTATCACAAATCATGTTTTAAGCTTATGATTTCATACTGTTTAGCATGACCAAACCCTGCTTGTTCTAAAATCTTGAATGTTTTCATGAAATGTTTGTCTGGTACAGTTGTTCTAATGTAATTCTGTTTATGTCTTAAACCTATGTGTTCTCAACTTAACTTTGCAACTACCATCTATGTATTTGATTGCCATCACTGAGGTGTATGCTAGGCGTTCCCCCTATATCTTTCCCTTGTGTGAGATTTGTTCTGAAGCTGTATGTTCTCTAACCTGCTTTCTGACTATTTTAAATGTCTTCTTAAACTATCCCTACTCTTAACTATGTTCTAACTTTCATAAAAGTTCTTCTGCTGCTAAGACCTTCTTTCTCTGTCTACGAAACTCTTTCAAAGTCATTATGCACTCCCACACTACTCCTAGAGGATTAGGTTCTGCCCCTCTGGCATGTGTACTACCTTGAGATCCATGAGATTTCCTTGAACTCTAGCATGTCAGAGCTGGCCTTTCCACATAGCACTTGAATCAATTCTTGTTTGAGGAAAAGTCTAGGTGTGAGCACTGCCCGGGTTCCTTGAGATCCCTAGGGAACTCTGACGCACCTAGACAATGATATTGTATATGAAACTTTGGCATTTGAGGCTATTGGATGCTTGGGGAAGTCAATTGGGCTTGCTTCATGATCCCTATAGTTAACTTCTTCTTTTCTTTATTGTTTATGTAATTTATTCAGCTGCTCTGTAATAATCATTTGTAAATAACTTGGGGTGATTAGTGAATAAGGGTGGGTAGCTATATCTGTTGGGTAATTTGGGTAGAGACCGTGCCTATAGGATTGTGTTAATGTACTTGCTATAGGGTTAAAATCAGCCTTATAATTAGAAATCATGCCTATAGGATCTAGACTTTATAATTAGTTATCATACCTATAGAATGTAAAATAACTAAGTTCAGTTTCTATTACAACAGGTATTTACATTTGCCCCACTAGAAATCATACCTATAAGTTCGAAATCAGCTCATAAGAATTAGATACCATGCCTATAAGAATCAAAATCGGAAATCTTCCTTATAGATTATTTAACTCAATTTAGTTAAACAAATCAGTCTAACCCATGTTAGTTCCTTTTGAATTGGCTTAAATCAATTATCCGTTTCTTTAAATGAATTCGAACACTACCCTAATTTACTATCAGTAGACAGCATGCCTATAGGATCTCAAGAGTTCATTTAAAAAACATTTCACTGTTTTACTACATCAACGTAGTTATCATGCTCTTAGGACATCACTGTTCTGCGTTTAGGCAAGCCTATAGGGCGATTTTAAATTCTGCAACTCTAAAACTGTGTTTTGCTACTTAAAACCGTCCAGATTTAATAGAGTTAAATCAGTAGGCAAGTTAAATAGGATCTCTCACACATTGTCCTAATTCAACAATGTATAACCCCTGCTCACCTAGATATCACGTTCTAGGATTTTCTCGTAATTATTTGAATTTTGTTTGAACACTTGCACTTATTTGTTATGTTTAAGGAGGTAATTGTGAGCCCATAACTTGTTTCTTTAAATGCAGTCCTAACTGTTCTTGATTGACGCCTAGATTTTTATCCTTTTAAAACCTTAGGAAAGTCTAGAACTATCCAAAGAATAGGCGTCCTAAAATACCTCCAGGGCCACGAGGAAGGGACGGGTAGTGCACGCATAGGACATTGTCAAGGTTACTAGAACGCTTTAGGCTATGACCAAGGGGAGGGAATTGGGTAGAAAAGGATAAGATGACTACGCGTTAATGTCACGTGTAGCCCCTCATTGAGGAGTGTTTACCGGGCATTGCGTGGGGTGATCCTGTAGGCTAACCAACCTAGCACCCCTCCTTCCCAAATTCCCTTTGCTTAAACTTTACTTTTCTATATGTACACAATTTGTTCAAGTCTTTCCTTTGTCTCATTATTTGAGTCATGTAATGTCCAAAACCTGCTCTTATTTGTAATTATATGTTTAAACTATTTATTTGTTAAAGGACTATTTTATAAGTATAAGTTCGGTCGGGACTCACCGTTGTGGACCAAGAGGGGTGCCTAACACCTTCCCCTCAAGGTTATTTCGAGCAGTTACCCTAAATCTCTATTAATGCAAACCAATCTGAGAGTTGATCACTCTAGGTGCCCTAACGCACCATAATCCGTTAGGTGGTGACTCTTCAAAACCCAAATTTCCAAAAGGAAATAAGTTATTACCCCCATGAATGTCGAAACCCGGACTTCCCTGTCAAAAGGGAGGAAAAAGGGGGCGCGACAATTAGTGTGAATGCCCGACTCATAACATAATAAACCCTTAGGTTTTTAATCGATCAATATAATACCCCTTAAGGTTTTTTCTAATCCTCGAGCTAAGCTTAAATTGATTTGATGCGAGCTCAGGACATCAGAACTTTTGATTCCGAGTTGAGTGAGAGCAAAGTCTCAAATTTGAAATAAAGTTAGCCCTTAGGCTTCGTAGATAGTCCCCGAGTGAGAATTTTATCAAACTCAGGTAGCCCTTGGGCTTAGTAGTCGAGTGAGCACTTGCTCGAACTCGAAATAAAATTAGCCCTTAGGCTTTTTTATAGTCCCCGAGTGAGGATTTTCTTAAACTCGGGTAGATCTTGGGCTTAGTAGTCGAGTGAGCAATTGCTCGAACACGAAATAGGTCGATAAGAAATGAATTAATCTTCGACGCCTTGATACTGATGCAAATCTTGTGATGTTAGCGGATGAAGTGACTAAAAGCTTGCTTTTCGAGTCGACTGACGCTCGACTTTTTGGCTTCCTCAGTACGCTTAAATGACCTTTATAAATAGATCAACTTCACAATCTTGCAAACTTTATTCTCATATTAGCTCTTTCAACTAATCTGAATTCTCCCTTCTCTTCTATTAGCTCTTACTTCATTATCAACATTCTCTATTTTCTTGAATTTCCATATTATAATTTGGTAGTGCCCCCTCCTATTGAGGAGTGCATTCCCCCGCCATGTGAAGTAACATCCAATTTCAAGATCGAAAAACCTGTATCCACACCAGGCCGATGCGAGCCCATGTCTCGATACGTCTGTTTGATAACCGAGGACGAGCCCGAACAAGTAAAAAAGGACTGCAAGTGGGAGAATAAAGACGTAGTGATCCCTTCCCCCGATTAGGATATCACTACACATAAAGCGGGGTACTTAAGCGTGTATACCTATCCATTCGCGATGGGCCACGTAATTCCAGCTTAGGGTCCTATAGATCCAATCATTCTTGACTTTTGCCGACGATACCAAGTGACACTTGGCCAGATCTACCCTTCATTCT
Organism: Nicotiana attenuata; assembly: GCF_001879085.1. NCBI lineage: Eukaryota > Viridiplantae > Streptophyta > Magnoliopsida > Solanales > Solanaceae > Nicotiana > Nicotiana attenuata. The sequence goes on from NC_031990.1 coordinate 5,312,973, forward strand.
AGTGAATCGTTCATTTGAACAGATTCTTTTAGAGTCAGGTCAAGGGGATCCTTTCACCCTCGACCATCTAATCAGACTATACAGTCCTCGTCTTTACCGAGGTAGCTTGATAAAACTGCAACGCCGATCCTTGAAATCTTTCTTCTCCAGTATCGATGAGGAAAAAGACCGAGGGTGGATGAGCCGATTTGTCCGAGTCAGGACCTCCGACATGATTCCTGCTGATTGGATGTCGTTCCCCGAGGAGTGGAACAATAAACATAAGTACATAGTAACTTTATACCTTGCTTTCTCTTCTTTTTCTCGGCTTTATCTTTTCCCTTGGTCTAACCCCTTTCCGATGGCGCAACTACTACTTGGTTTCCTGGTGCGGTCCCGAACTTTGAAGGCTGAGTCCGAAAACTGGCTTCCACTTCCTCGTATTCGGAGCGTTGCTGGAGAGATTTGGCCAAGGTCCGATAGAAGGCTAAAAATCATGGTGAGTTCTCTTGTTTGTTTACTTATACTTCTTTAGTGGAATAGTTACTTTGTTTTTGTGCAGGTCTCGAAGACGATGTTGTTATGCGGTGGGGCCCGGGCTAGTGAAGAAGAGGTCTTGAAGCCTTCTAAACAAAAGAAAAGAAAAAGGGGAGCCTAAAAATCCCTTAAAGCCCAAGAAAAGCGTGACGGAAACGGCCCAACGCCTTCAGGATCAGGAGGTAGAAGAAGATGACGACTGCCTGTTGGTAGCTCGCAAAAGAGGAAACATCAGTTCTTCAAAGTCAGTCGAACCGGTGGTGGTTGATGTGGTTCATTCCAGAGCCAAAGAGATCTCCTAGGGGAGTTCAAGCAAAGTCCCCGAGCCATCGGGCAGCAAAAGACACCTTGTGTATAAGGCCATTTGGAGGGCGAAGGCCCCGGTCCCGAGCCCTTTCAAATAGAAAAGAATGCCCCGAGTGGATCACTTGGGGTAATCGATATGGATGACTCACCGCCTGGTCCCAAGTTCTCTGAGGGGAAAATCTGAGATGCTCATAACATGAGGCTTTTTGAAGTGGGGACGAGCCACGAAGGGCATGACATTTTTCGAGAATGCCTCGCAGGGATTGTAGATGGCCCTGACCCAGATGCTTCTTTCATCTTTGATGAGGCTCGTCGGCTCTTCAAACAAGTGAGTTTTCTGTCCTTTAGAATTACGCCTGCGTTTTGTCCTTGCTATTTTGAGTCTAACTTTTACCCTTTTTGTGAAGGTTGTGGTGCTCTATAAAAGGGCATTCTCCAAGTCTCGAGCTGATCTTGCTCGATGTGAGGTTGAGCTTAAGAAGATCTAGGAAGAGATAGACAGTCTTAAACCCCTCTATGTCAAGAAAGAGGAGGAGATCAGCAATCTCCGGACCGAACTGACAAAGGCTTGCCAAGAACAAAACGAGCTTGCCGAAATGGTAATATTCCCTCTGAAGTTTTATCATGGATTTGCCGGCTCGGTATTTTAACATTTTTACTTTGCAGTTTCAACAAAAGGGCGAGCTGGTGGTGTAGCTTCGAGAGGAGCTCAAGCTGAAAGAGGCCGAGACCCTGGGGTGGAGGTGAGGTATGGATAGTCTCGCCTCCGAGAAAGAAACTCTTTGGGAGCAGTTGGCTTCACTCGAACATCAGCTTAAAAATGTAAAGGAAGAGAGTCTGGATCAAGGCCGTGAATTTGAGGAACTTAAATCTAAGTCCGTTGCTGAGCTGGCCAAGGCCAAATCTGACGTTGAGGCGATCATATCTTCGTATCGAGCCGACGCTAAAGCGGCTAATACCCGGGCAAAGGAGATCTCTTCCGTGGCTGAAGTTAAGTTATCAAGTGCACTTGACCATGCTAGGCGACAATCCCGGAGGGAAACCCTCGAGGAAGTACATGCTCGTGGCTTCGATCTCCAAAGACTTTGGAAGAAGAGGCTTCCGCTTTTCTTTTTGACGAGGATGATTCAGCCAGTGGCTCTGAGAGTGGAGGAGACGAAGATGAATTCCCCGAGGGTGAGCTCTCGAAGATGCGGCTCCTTAAGATGCGGCCCCGAAGTAGATTTAGGTTTCCTTATTTTGTTTTCGTATTTTTTGTGCAAGTATCCCTTGTGTAAATATCTTTTGTAATCATTTTTTGGAAATACAAAAGAACCTTTTTGTCTCATTTTGACTTGTGTTGAATTTCATTTTGTCTTCACCTCTTAAGGTTGTAGTTAATCCTCGAGCTTAGCTTAAAACCACATCCCGTGGTGATGTGAGCTCGGATTAGTGGGACTTTTGAGTCCCAGTTGAGTGAGAATGAGGTCTCAAACTCTATATATTTTGACCCTTATAGCCTGTTTGGCCAAGCTTCTTTTTGGCCAAAAGTGCTTTTTTTGTCAAAAGCACCTTTGGCCAAAAATTGAGGTGTTTGGCCAAGCTTTTGGAAGGAAAAAAAGTGCTTTTGAGGAGAAGCAGAAGCAGTTTTGGAGAAGCAGAAAAAGTAGCTTCTCTCCAAAAGCACTTTTTTGAGAAGCACTTTTGAGAAAAATACACTTAGAAGCAGTTTTTTAAAGCTTGGCCAAACACTAATTGCTGCTCAGAAGTGCTTTTCAAACTAATTAGCCAAACACAAACTGCTTCTCACCAAAAGTACTTTTGAGAAAAGCACTTTTGAAAAAAAACACTTCTCAAAATAAGCTGATTTTTGCAGCTTGGCCAAACGGGCTATTAGGCTCTTTTAGATCGGCCCTTGAGCTTTTTAGGTTGGCCCTTAGGCTCTTAAGTTGGGCCAATGCGGCCTCTAGAACGGGTATATAATTTTTCCCTCTTTTCGGCTAAAATACTTAGTGAAAATTTAATTATGCCTTAGCATGTATTTTTTGTACCCATTGGGTTTTTCGAAGGATCAGAACCTTATTGATAGTTTGTTTGTGTAAACATAATCGAATACCTCTTGAGGTTTTTTCGAAGGCTGATGTTATCCAAGCCTTTATATTTTTCGAGTGCTGAATATATCGAAGCCCTTTTGCTTTTGTCGAGGGTAGCCTGATTTAACTGGTTTTTTCAAAGTGTTTGAAGGCCTTTAATTTATAGCGGAATTTGGACATCTCCGAGCCACATTATTTCGCCTGTAGCTTTTTTATGTGACCGTAGTCATTAATATGGCTGTAGCCTTTGGGTATGGCAGTTGACTTATTTCCCGATAACCTTTAGAAGCTGTTCGAAAAGTTAGTCCCCGAGTATATTGGCCTTGGCCTTCGTTTCGAGGGGATGCCTCTTTGAGGTCTTATGAGTTTGAGTTTTTGATAGCTCGGATATGTTGGGTGTCGATGACAGTCCCCGAGTATTCGGGGGTGATTTCATGCTTTGGCTCTTAAGTCGTTTCCGGTAGGATTATAAGTGTAGAGCTCGTATAATAGTAGACTTCTTTGAGACACAAAGTGTTTTTGATATAAACGGAATGCTTCTTCAAATAATTTGATACATGCGAACATGTTTTGCCGTCGGGGCTCGACTATTCAATATGGATACGGTTCATCTGACCGTTTGGCCCATTAAAAAGTTTTCCTATCGACGCCCTCTTAGGCGTGAAGTATTTTCCTTGAAAATATAACCTCTGAGGGTGATGCCCCCCAGTATTCGAGGTTGATTGAAAATAAGCCTTGGATACTGTTGAGTTCTCCTTAGGTAGCACATAATTGTTCCCTCATTAAAAACCTTGCCGGTAAAATCCATTTGGGACAAAATCCGATCTAAGGGAAAAATAGTGCAATGCATGCTTTAAAACCTAAGGTCTTCGTGTAAAAAAGGGGTCTTCGAGATCGCGTACCTTCGATAGCTTCGATCGAAGATCTGTAATAAGTTAGTTTTAAACTTAAATGGACAAAGGATAAAGTCATACCTTAGCGGTAGTATCTTTTGAGTAATGATATGTTCCAATTGTTTGGCAGTTGTTCACCTTCCGTTGTGCTAAGTTTGTAAAATCCTTTACCGATAACTTCGAGGACTCGGTACGGTCCTTTCCAATTCGGGCCTAGTTTTCCTTAATTAGGGTTGGTGACCTTTCGTAGAACTATGTCCCCAATTCCAAAGTGTCAAAGGTTAGTCCTTCTATTGTATCTTTCGATCATTTGCCTCTGCGCGGCCATCCGAACAAGCACAACTTCTAGCTTTTCATCTAATAACCCGAGGCTAGCATTCCTGGCCTCGTGATTTGACTCCTCTGATGCATGTCAAAACCTGGCGCTGAGTTCTCTGACCTCGACGGGGATGAGGGCCTCGGAACCATATACTAGGGAAAATGGGGTGGCCCCTATGCTAGACTTCGATGTTGTCCGATATGCCCAAAGGACCTCGGGTAAAACTTCTCTCCATTTTCCCTTTGCATCGTCTAACCTTTTCTTCAGGTTTTGAATGATAGTTTTGTTTGTTGACTAGGCTTGTCCATTTCCAGTCGTGTGGTACGGTGTTGATAAAATCCTCTTTATTTTATGTGCTTCGAGGAACTCCGATACCTTGTTGCCGATGAATTGCTTTCCATTATCATATACAATCTCGGCAGGTATCCCAAATCGACATATGATGTGGTCCAGATAAAGTCAATGACTTCTTTTTCTCGAACCTTCTCGAAGGCCTGTGCTTCCACCCACTTAAAAAAAATCAGTCATAACCAAAATAAATTTAGCTTTACCTGGGGCCGTTGGTAGGGGCGACTATATCCATTCCCCATTTCATGAAAAGCCACGGGGATAGGACCGAATGAAGTTGTTCTCCGGGCTGATGGATCATCGATGCAAATTGTTGACACTTATCACATTTTTTGACAAATTCCTTAGTATCTTTTTCCATGCTATCCCAGTAGTAACCTGCTCTATTATGCGGACATAAGATTCGGCACCAGAATAGTTCCCACAAGTGCCTTCGTGGATTTCTCGTAGAACATAATTGGAGTCCCTTGGCCCCAAGCACACCGCCAATGGCCCACCGAATGTTCTTCGGTACAATGTTCCATCTTCATCTAATGCAAACCTAGCAACCTTGGCTCGCAGGGTCCTCGATTCCTTGTGATCCGATGGGAGTTTTCCACTCTTCAAATAGTCGAGAACTCGTTGAATTTATCTCGGCATGACCCTCTTCAACCACAGACCTCGATAATTGGACGACAGTCCCCGGGACGATATCGTCTTCTTTGACCGAGGATCCCAAATTAGCAAGTGCATCGGCCTCACTGTTTTCCTCTCGAGGTACATGATCTGGAGTCCACTTCTTGAAGCGATGCAAAGTTACTTGTAGTTTATCCAAGTACCGTTGCATTCTATCCTCTCGAACCTCAAAACTTTTGTTCACTTGGTTTACCACCAATAGAGAATCGCACTTGGCCTCAATGACTTATGCTCCCAAGATTTTTGCGGGCTCGAGACCTGCAATCATGGCCTCATACTCGGTCTCATTGTTAGTTAATCTTGGAGTTCTGATAGATTGCCTAATGTTATCACCCGTGGACGGCTTCAATACAATGCCAAGCCCAGACCACTTTACATTCGAGACACCGTCCGTGAAAAGGGCCCATACCCCGATGTTGTACCCAAGCTTAGCAGGAGTTCTTTCTCCACTTCGGGTACGAGGGTCGGCGTAAAATCTACCACGAAGCCATCTAAGATTTGAGACTTGATGGCCGTTCGGGGTTGATATTCGATATCGTACCCGCTAAGTTCAACGGCCCATTTGGCCAATCAGCCCGATAGGTAGGTGGTTAATACAGATATAGGATGACATTGAAAATATTGTTTCAACTTTTGAGACGCTCTTATCAATGCAAGTGCTAATTTTTCTAAGTGAGGGTACCTAGTTTCGGCATCTCCTAGAGTTCGGCTTACGTAATAAACAGGAAATTACGTACCTTGCTCTTCTCGAACTAGTACTCCGCTTACCGCTATCTCGTATACTGCCAAATACAGGTAAAGTTTTTCATCTACCTTCGAAGTGTGAAGCAAAGGTGGTCTTGATAGGTATCGCTTTAATTCTTCTAAGGCTTGCTGACATTTCGGGGTCCATGCAAAGTCTTTTTTCTTTTTGAGCAAGGAAAAGAATCGGTGACTCCGATCTTATGACCTCGAAATGAATCGACTCAGAGCAGTTATTTGACCTGTTGAACTTTGCACAGCCTTCACACTATCCATGATCGTGATATCCTCGATAGCCTTGATCTTATCGGGGTTGATTTCGATACCCCGATTTGACACCATGAAGCCGAGGAACTTACCCGAGACAACTCTGAAGGCACACTTCTCCGGATTAAGCATCATGTTGTATTTCCTCAAAATTGCAAATGTTTCCTGCAAGTGAACTAAGTGGTCTTCTACGTGCATGGACTTAACCAACATATCATCAATATAGACTTCCATTATTTTTCCTATTTGTTCTTCGAACATTTTGTTAACTAGGCGTTGGTATGTAGATCCTGCATTTTTGATCCCGAAGGGTATTACGTTGTAACAATAAGTTCCAAAATTAATAATAAACGAAGTCTTTTCCTGGTCCTACGGGTTCATCTGAATTTGATTGCATCCGAAGTAGGCGTCGAGAAAAGTTAGGATCTCTTGGCCGGTCGTGGCATCGATCATACGATCGATGTTTGGCAAGGGGAAAGAATATTTTGGACATGCTTTGTTCAAGTCTTTATAATCTACGCACATTCTAAGTTTGTTTCCTTTTTTAGGAACTACAACTACGTTGGCGAACCACTCGGGGTACTTTACCTCCCGAATGGATCCGATTTTAAGAAGTTTGGTTACCTCGTCCTTTATGAAAGCATGCTTTACCTCGGATTGAGGCCTCCTTTTTTGCTTTACCGGCTTGAACCTGGGGCCGGTACATAGCCGATGCATGGTGATTTCTGGTGGAATCCCTGTCATATTTAAATGGGACCAAGCAAAACAATCCATATTATCAATAAGAAATTGAATGAGTTTTTTCCTGAGTTCGGGGGTCAATCCCGTTCCTAGGTATACCTTTCTCTCGGACATGTATTCAATCAAAATGACCTGCTCCAGCTCCTCGATAGTTGATTTGGTTGCATCCGATTCTTCGGGAACGATGAAGGTTCGAGGAGTAAGGAAATCTTCATCTTCATTTTTGATTACCCGTTGCTCCGACTCCATCGAGGATAGAGGCGGTGATTGCTATTTGGAAGCCTCTCACCCTGGTGCTCGATTTCTCCGAGGTCAAAGGCTCTGGTATAGGCACCACTTCCTCAATTGCAAATATCTCTTTTGCAGCATGTTGCTCTCCGTAGATCGTTTTTACTCCTTCCTCTGTTGGGAATTTTATCATCTGGTGAAGAGTTGAAGGCACTACCCTCATGTTGTGTATCCATGGTCTCCCGAGGAGTGCGTTATACCTCATGTCACCTTTGATGACATGGAATCTAGTGTCTTGTATGGTCCCGGCTACGTTCACTGGAAAGATAATCTCTACCTTTGTTGTTTCGCTTTCCATGTTGAAGTCATTTAGGACCCGGGACGCAGGTACAATCTGATCGTGTAGGCCAAGTTGTTCCACGACCCTCGATCTGATTATGTTCACTGAGCTGCCTAAATCCACTAAAACACTTTTAACTTGAATTTTATTTAAAAGGATAGAGATTACCAGGGCGTCGTTATAAGGCTGAGATATGCCTTTTGCTTCCTCATCATAGAATGATAAGACGTCATCGGGCACATAGCTCCAAGTCCGTTTTTCTCTGGTGATCGATACTTTGGTGCGTTTGAATACAGGTCGTTGAGGTACATCGACTCCGTCGATGATCATGTGGATTACATGTTGTGGTTCTTCTTGCTCATTTTCCTTGTATCTCTCTCCCTAAAGTGATTCTTAGCTCGATCACTTAGGAATTCTCGAAGGTGGCCCCCGTTGAACAAACGAGCCACTTCTTCCCTTAGCTGTCTGCAATCTTCTGTTCGATGACCAAGTGTGCCATGATACTTGCACATCAAGTTCGGGTTTCTTTGAGAAGGATCGGCCTGTATAGGTATGGGCCACTTGGTGTCTTTGATTCTCCCAATAGCTGAGACAATCCCCGATACATCTATGCTGAAGTTGTACTCTGATAATCGAGGACCCTCTGCGGGGTCTGTATTTTTATCGAACCCCCTCTTACTCATGAGTCCTCGAGAACCTTGACCTCGATCATTTCTCCGATCGCTCCGAGGAGTGTTACGGATTGGGCCGTTGTTTCTTCGATCAATATATGGCAGATACCATTCTTTGTTTAATCTCGATTCCCGATCCGTGTCCCTCGGGGGCTTGGATGCGAATATGTTAGGATGAACTGAACCCAAGGGGGCTCCCAACTGGTCGTCCTCGACCCTGATTTTTGACTGGTAACAATTGTGCACATCCGACCATGTCACAGCTGGATATTCGATCAAGTTCTGCTTTAATTATCGAGATACAATCGAGCTCCTTTCATTCAAACCGTGCATGAAATATTGCACTGCCCAGTCATCTGAGACCAGTGGTGACTCCATTCTCTCCATCTGGAACCTAGATACGAATTCCCTTAACATCTCGTCGTTCCTATGTTATATCTTGAAGACGTCCGATTTTCTGGCAGCCACCTTTATGGCCCCAGCATGTACTTTCACGAAGGCGTCTCCTATCAAAGGAAATGAATCAATAGAGTTAGGAGCTAAGTTGTGATACCAAATTATGGCTCCTTTTGATAAGAGTTTCCCAAACTTTTTCAACAACACTGACTCGATTTCATCGTCATTCAAGTCATTTCCTTTGATCCCACAAGTGTATGAAGTATTATGTTTTTTAGGGTCGATTGTCCCGTTATATTTGGGTATATCGGGCATGTGAAACTTCTTGGGAATGGGCATCGGAGACGCACTCGGGGGGAATGGTTTTTGTATGAACTTTTTGGCATCTAAACCTTTCAAGACCGGAGGTGCCCCTTGTATTTGATCAACACGGGATTTGTAAGTCTCCACCTTTTTGTCATTTTCTTCAATCTTCTTTTCTCCGGACTTGATCCTCTTGGCGAGCTCTTCGAGCATCCTCATAATGGTGGGGTCAGTCCCCGAGTTATTTTCGTTCGACCTCTCCGATTCTGGTTTAGCATGCCGAATATTTTCATGTTCAGCTACGCTCGAGTCTTATTCTTACTTTGAAGTTGAGCGATGGCGATTTGCTGAGCTTGCAGCATCTCGAATATCACTTAGAGGCTGATTCCCCCATCTCCCATTCCTCGTGTTCCTTGGCCACCAGATCGGGCTTCCCTGCGTTCATTCCCTATGGGTCTGTGCCTAAATCCGTGTTTAGAGCATTATGTGAACTGATATCAACCGGCTCCATATTTGGCACTTCCTCAGGGTTTATTGGTGGTACACCGACCCCTATACTGTTGTTTTCTCCAAGACCTTCGTTGTCATGAACAAGTGTGTTTTGTTGCTAGACATGTTTGCCTGAGAATAAAAAAATCTTGACAAAAATAAGTGTAAAAACATGTGTAATGAGAATTAGTAAAAAAATAATCACTATTATCATTAGCCCACGGTAGGCGCCAAACTATTTACCTCAAAAATACGAGTAACAATTAAATTTGATTTGTGGTTTTAAAGATATGTAATTTAGTTCAATACCAATTAATAATCAAGAAGTATGAAGTAGAAATGAAAGAGAGGAGTGAATCAAACTAATATAACTCAGCAGCAGTGACCTCGAGGCAGGCTTAGAACAATAAGAAAAATTAAGTAATAAAGTAAAGTAAGAACAGTAGATCTAAAGGACAATGCTGATGAACATTAGGCGAAAAAGGTAGAGAGTATATTCTTTTCTCAATGATAAGATAGTCCCTACAAATGATTGGGGTCCCCTTTATATAGTAGGGGAACCCTAAATAAGGTATATTTCTATTTACAGTAAGAAATATTCTTGGTACAGCTGTCTAACCACCTAGTACGGAATTGTATGATCCTATTCCAGGATTTGCGCCATGATTTTGGGGATATGGCAGGAATCTAGCTCATTCGGTTATAAATTCATAACGGTACTATTTCGGGATCGAGCATACTCAGCCCTGGCACTCCTCGTACTCCCATCTCTCGAGCATTGCACTCTGTCTTCGAGCTTGAATCTGGTTCACCGGGATCGAACTCGACCTTGCCAATATTCTCTGGTAAAAGAAATCTTTATTTATCAACAAGCTTCCCACATAAAAGATCATAGACATTGTTGGATTCAAAAATAACAAATCATGCGAAAGCTAATAAAACAAACCTTGAAGGCGATCAATCAGACGGCATAGAGAAGTATATTAAAAAAGACATAATACTTTAATATGATTTGGTCAATTGATCAACATATGAAAAATTAACATAAAGAAAAAAGACACCACTTGTTGAGTTTGAAAATAACAAGGCGTCACGTGAAAGTAAATAAAGCAAACCTTGAAGACAATAAACATGCAGCATATAGAAGTATATTAAAACAGACATAATACTTTAATATAATTTTGGTCAATTAACCAACATATAATAAAACTAATATTAAAGAAAAATGTCACGGAGAGAAAAATCTCTCTAGACAAATATATTATGGATGTTATTATGTTGTTGTGTGAAAAAGGATTCTCAATTTATAAAGGCCACAACATTTTCTTCCAAGAAAGGAATTTATTAAATATGAAAGAGATCTATATTTTTTTATACTCTTCCTTTAAGTAAAAGAATAAATCTAAATAAGTTAAGAAAATCAGAACAAATTTCTAACAGAACTATTAGCCATCAACCACGACTTATGAAATCAAATCACCACTGTCATGCACAAACTTCATGATTCCAGCACACCTTAATTTATCACTAACGTAGCTAAACACGCAATATTTTTTATAAAAGAATAAATCCTATTGACAAACAAATATTATTAACTGTATAGTCTTGTCTAATGGCAGATCGTGGTATTCCCCAGCTGCAATTTCACTTTTAGGAATGGCGGGCAGCACGGGGCGACTTCTGTTTTTACCCACCCAGCCCCGGCCCACATAGCATTTAAACCCGCACTCCACCCACCCCACACCACAGCTTTTTTTAAAAACAATTTGTCTTTTTTTTTTTTTGTTGCCAGTAGTTGCATAATATAAACATGCCACAAACATTTGCACGACATCTTAAATTTTCACTTAAATTCACATATAGAACCTTGAACCAGTAGGAGTTCTTCGTGACTCTTTTGCTTATTCGACATTGAATGACTACTACTAAGATCGCCATTTTTACTATTGAGCGAAGCCATGATTTTTCAAGAGCCTTTTGGCGAATGTCTTAAAAAGCAGCCCAAAATTGCCTTATGTTTGGTCTGCTCCTGGCCGACTGGTAGCAGCTCTGGAGCATGCGTCCCCTCCCCCCCCCCCAAGTTAAAATTTGAACTTTTTCTTTTCTTAATAAAAAAAACTAGTACCACCTCTTGTATACCTTTTTTTTTCTTTTTTATTTAATTATTTTCCCCGTCTCTCTCTGTCTTTTATTGAAATCCTAAATTTTTTCTGAACATTATAAAGAAAAATAAGACCAAACGAGATTTAATTGCTTTAACCTAGATCTGTAAATGAAATCAGATGAATCACTTCCTTTTCAGGATATTAGCTATGGACACCATCTCCATGATCATGACAGAATGACAAAAGAACAACACTTGTTGCCAACAACTCATCCCATATAAAACAGAGCCAACCTTGCATCCATTATTTTTGAGCAGAACAAGATGGAACCTAGTCTAGTGTTCTCAAACAACACGCAGGGGCGGATTGCAAAGGCTTCGGGAAGGACCTATTCAGCACAAAAGTTGGATTTTAGACTTTATGAAGTTAACAAATTCACCCATTCATGGGCATTTAAAAGAAATCTGCAGTTACCGGCGCTAAGCCACCCACAGTAAAATGTGGTTGCAATTTCCATAAAGAGATCAAGTTAAGAACATCTAGCCATGAAGAGTAAGATTGGAGCGATACAGGGGAGTTCAAAGAAAACCGGAAAAACCACACCAAACAAGTTAGGCAGATGGGAAGAAATTACCTAGCGTTTTTTGTCTTTGACGGGATTTAAACCCTGGTCTCGGAGGTTTTCACCCACCCACCTCATTGACTGCTAGGCTACTCTTGGGTGCAAAAATAAGTATGGTTGGCATGGATTAGACTTATTTGGCTTAAGCCTTCTAGGTATTTGCGATAGGAAGAGAAAACTCATTTACGGGTTACACTTATACTTGGAGAGAAATGAAGTGCACAAAGGAGCATACTCCATTTCTCAAGTCTCTTACTGTTACCTGAAGTTTGCTCTGTCCTAGAAAGTGGAGAATCAGTACACAAAAGTTTGTTGAGGACACTTTGACTAACATGATGGGAAAAGAATAGCCGTGTGAAAGAAATCATAACGTACGGAGGGAACATTGACTCATTAAATGAAAAATAAATAAAAAAGATCTATATACAACAATTGCCTCCAAAAGAAAAAACCATACTTCAACCTTTAGATCGATGAATTGTCAAAAAGGCAACAGGATACTGGCAAAGATTAAATACCTGCCAAACCCAGTGCTGGAGAATAATCGGCACCATTGTACTTGCCTTTCGCCAGGGCAAACAAACCTACCACAGAAATAAAATATAGTCAGCTGATAGTTTACAAAAAGGTAAAGGATGGTGGAGCAGATAAACCTAGAATCAGGACTCCCCATTAAACTGTTACAAAGTGTTAATAAGCAAATGATAGGCTTTTGTTCTACAATCATGAAACTACTATAAACAAAGCTTTTTCCGAAAAATAAACGAACATAACAGTACTAAAAGGAAGGATAAAAATAAGTTTAAATTGCATCTCAATTAGTGAGCATGAATTTGTGGATGGATTTTAAATGAATGAATTTCCAATACACAAGTTTAAACACTTCAAAAAATGTGCATCAAAGTGGCAGAGTATCGTGCACTGGATTGTTTAGAAGCAACTATAGCCAGCAATACTTCATAAGCAGTTGGGACTTGGGCATAGTATCCTTTTTTCTCTTTCAAATAAATAGGACTTGGGAATAGAGTATATATCTGAATCTACTCTGCACAGTATCAACTGCAGCGATGGTGATGTTTGTGCCGAATTCTTATACTTGAAATATGTTCACTGACCTGCTGCAGTTTGTGTTGGTTAATTGGGACAGTTCGCACCAATTAGAAAATAAGTAAAAATTCAACAAAGTTGTCTTTTTTTCTCTATCCACAATAATGAGAGTGTCGCTTTTGACATGAATGCAGCTTGGTTACTATTGAAAATTGAATTAACCAGGTAAAGAAACCAACAAAAAAAGTGGTAGGGGCTCAGTGGCAGCCCAACTATAAAAATCCATTTACCCCCGTCACCAAGTTGTCCTAATAGGAATTGGGTGGAGAGATTTTCGGTTAGAGGCATAATAAAAGGCCTTTAACTCAGGATAATTGCAATGCTACTCCATAGACCAAAGATTGATAGTTATACTTGGATAATAGATACCTCAAGCATGGATCTTGGACTTCTCAACTCGTGTTCGAGGAATTGCCAGGATTGCTATAAGTCCACCGGCAAATGCTGAAACTGCTGCCACAACCAAGGCTGGTGAGTTGCCTCCACCAAAGAGCTCATCCCATGGCCCGCTTCCAAGTGAAACCAACATCTATGAACAATAACAAAATGAATCTCATTTACTGGCTTAGACGTCTTCTGGAAAGTGACAAGATGCGTGCTAATTAAAGTGCAGAAAAATTTTCCTCCTGGAAACACTCCGATAATAACAATATTATTGCAAGTCTTTGCTAAGCCTAGTAAGTTTTTCACTGAAAAGAAGGGCAGGGGAAAACACAGCTAAATAGATCAAAATGGCGAGTTACATCGTGGAAATGCCTCCATATTATAAAAATATTTATTTGCCAGCGATTGACAGCACTAACTTGTCATCATAACTGATGCTTTTTCCCCCTCTCAATTGTAGCAGAGAACATACCAGGATTATATATAATGCAAAGAGCAAAATTTGAGTTAGTGGGATAAAAGAGGTGAAACATTAGAAGACTCATAATTTCATTTCCTCTGCCACCTTCTAACTTTTATAGTACAATAAACACATCCATGAAAAGCCTAAAGTACTTCATAATTTTCCAGACCTTACTATTTAACCCACAAAGTATATACACTAACCTCCTACTTTGGGAAACCTGCAAATCACTGCCCCCTTAGAATGAGGCGAACAGTGTTAGGTTCCATGTTTAAATGTCAAGAAAGGTTCATTTACCGGTGTAGCTTTATAACAGGGAAGTTTATAATGCTGCTGAACAAATATACACAAACTATGCATTTTGTTCATTTAAGAAATATAATGTTTTCCAATAACCAGGAAATTTCTTCCCCCCACTAGCTTGGGACGGAAGGATAGTTATTATTGTTGCAATAGTAACTGAGAAATCCCCTATGGGGTAGTGATATTAGGCTGTATAGACGATATTTACACCTTAATTATACTATACTTTATTGTTGTTTTATAGGCGAAATGATAACAAAATGCTCTAATTGGTGTTCTTTTGCTTCGTAGGGACTAATCCAAGTTAGGAAGAACTATGGAGTGTTTTGGAGTCAATAATGTGAAGAAAACGTCCAATCAAGAAGCACCCGAGCGTAAAGAAGCAAAAAGTGGACTGGGGTGGAATCCACCGCGACCACGGTGCACCGCGGTTGGACCGCGGCAGGAAACTAATGCGAGGCAGAATGTTTGGCCTTCACCGCGGTCGAGTCGCGGCCGCGGTGAACTGTGCAATTGCCCAGACTTTTGGGACCAAAGTGTAACTCGAAGAAAACTTGTTCCAAACCCTTATAAACTCAAGAAGCTCGCCGAAGAAAAGATTAAGCTTGTTCTTTTTTTACTACTTTGGAAGCAAGAACAAGTGTGAGAAAATCAACCAAACATTAGAGTTTTTCTATCTCCTTTTAATTCTTACAATTACACATTATGAACAACTTTGTAGTTTTATCTTGTTTTGTTATGAGTAGCTAAACAATTGATCTAGGGTTGATGGAACCAATTGTTGGTTGAAGTTTTGACTCAACTTGTTTTTTTTTTTTTTTTGATTTGCACCGGGTGTCTGATAATAGGTGAATTGAACTATGATTAAGCCCTAAAAGGACCACTTTCTTGTAGAGTTTTTATGGTAAAAGTGATAACAAAATGCTCTTAAAAGTGTTTTTCATGTTTTGCAGGTTACATACAATAAAAGAAGGCTATGGAGTACTTTTGGGATCAATTATGGAGGAAAAAGAGGCCAATCGCATAATAACAACCGAATGCACCATGTGAAATGCACAAACCAGAACTGGAGATGAACTGCCGCGGTCTCGGCGTAACCGCGGTCGGACCGCGGCGAGAAGCTATTGCAGATTCAGAGAGGTCATTTGGCCGCGATCCTAGTGTAACCGCGGTAGGACCGCGGCAGGAGGCGTAAAATTGAGGGACTGAAGTGCAAAACACGGAATTCTTAGCCCAAAAACCCTATTTAAACAATAGAACTCGCCCAAGGGAGGCATGTAATATTTTTAGAGAGTACTTTGGCAAGGAAAACAAGTGTGAGAGATCACCCAAAACATCATTACTCTTATTCTTCTTATTTTTCTTGCAATTTATGGTTATGAATCTTTTAGTAGTTTATTTCCCCATTGTCATGAGTAGCTAAAAACCTTAATCTAAGGTTTTGGTGGAACCCGTTGGGGATGACTTGGTTGTTTTATTAATATAATTGAATTTGGTTGTTAATCTCTAATTGTTCAATCTATGTTTTGATTGTGGATTAGTTGAAAGGGCCCTCAATTATCCGTTCCTAGTTATTATGTATCTACTTGAGAGAGAGTGCATATTTAGGTGATTGTATGAACAACATCACTCCCGGAGTATAGACAAGAGTCATAACCGAGGGTTTAGGGGTTGGATTAGACATAACGAAACCCCGGGTGCAATCTAAGTGAATTGTATTGTGAAATTAGCTAGCGTAGCTTGAGAGAGTGCGTCTAGTAGATTATCATAATTACTTGAGAAAGAATTATGATAGCTTGAGCGTTCATGATTGTTAGAGACAACTAAATCGTAGTTATAAGACATATACAACCAAGGAAATTACCAACGGGGGAAACCATTGCCTTAGACTTTATTCCTACTGTTTACACCTCAAGTTTAGTTAATTTTCAACTGTTAATTACTTTCAGTCTTTAGTTGTTAGAAAATAAACCATTGTGAATCAAAAAGTTTGGGAAAACAGATTGTGTGAATTTAGTAAATCTGACAGTAGTGATTGATAGGTTAGTTCCCTGTGGTTCGACTCTGGGCAATAATACTCAGATTATGTTTGCAACGCCCGCATAGTCTTTTGTGAGACTCAGTTGAGCGCGATCAGTGTCCGAGTCTCTAAGAGCCCCGACTAATCCCGGGGGTGCACAGGCCCTCGGCAAGGAGTTTCCCGCAAGTGCACCACGGTTAATTCAGGTTTTACCCAGTCCGATGGCCCTCAGAAATTGTTTGCACCAAGTGGGTTTCGAACTTGAGACCTTGAAAGGGAGCAAACTCCAAGACTCAAGTCAATTGCCACCAAGCCAACCCCTGAGGGTTTTGACTCAACTTGTTATAATCGAGTCGGATTTATTATATGATTGTTCAACTACGTTTTGTATGGTGATTAATTGAATGGTCCCTTGATTAATCGTGTCTAATTGCCTTATATTGCTTGAGAAAGAATATTAGGTTAGACTGCTGTTGAACAACACCACTTTTGGGTAATTGAAGAGATTCATTACTTGAACTGAAAAGTGGGGTTAGAGATAACGAAACTTTGGTGGGATAATTCAGAGCTGCACATATTGTCAGCTAGAGTAGTTCGAGAGAATGGTCTAGTAAATTATCGTAGTTGATCGAGAGATAATTACGATAACCCATAGCTCATAATCCTCATAGAGTATTATGGCGAGATTATAGCAAAAGAGTTAAGACCTAAAGTAGCAATTAGGGAAGTCAATGCCCTAGACCTTTTTACCATTGAATTATCTTTGACTTAGCATATTGTTATTTTTAATATCATTTGAAGTAGTTAAACAAAAACCAAAGATTTATTGATAAAAATTTTGCATCAGGAAATTGGTTGAGTTGATAATAGCATTGCCAAGAGTTGTAATAGATAGGTTAGTTCCCTGAGGATTCGACTCCGGACTTAAAACCGGATTATATTTGCAACAACCGCTTTGTCTTTTAGAAGGCATAGTTGGGCATGATCAAATTTTGACACCGTTGCCGAGAATTAACGGTGTTATTTATTACAACTTAGAAGTAGTGTTAAAATTATTAGTTTAGATCAATTTTCGAAGGTTGACAAGAGGGGTTGCTCTGATGGTAAGCAACCTCCACTTCCAACCAAGAGGTTGTGAGTTCGAGTCTCCCCAAGAGCAAGGTGGGAAGTTCTTGGAGGGAAGGATGCTGAGGGTCTATTTGGAAACAGCCTCTCTACCCCAGGGTAGGGGTAAGGTCTGCGTACACACTACCCTCCCCAGACCCCGCTAAGTGGGATTATACTAGGTTGTTGTTGTTGTTGTTGTTGTTGTATCAATTTTCGAAGGTGTTAAACAATTTTTGTTTTCATTGAAATTCTCACGTTTGAACTCTTATGGGATTCAGGTGTATGCCTAGAAATTCTTCGAGGACTGGAGAACTGCTTGAAGGACTCTCAGACCCCGAGAAAACATTCAGGGCATTGAACCGTGCTAACAAGAGGATCCAACAATCACAACAATCACACCAGCTTGAAATTCACATGGGTGACGTAGAGAACGTCAACAGAAAAATAAGGGATGAGCCAGCTGACCCAAACGTCAGAGTGATGGCACCTCATGTGCCAGAAGCTGCACTTTATGATTGGGCACAGCCGACAGCCGACAACCTGGCTACTGCCATAGCTGTGCCCCCAATTCAAGCGGAGACATTCCAGATCACCAACAACATGCTGCATCTTCTGCAGAATAAGGGATTGTTCTCCGGGTCACACATTGAAGACCCTCAGCAACACTTGAAAAATTTTCTGTCGATTTGTGTGACCCAAAGGCAGCCAAATGTGACCCCATCAGCTATCAAGCTGTTACTGTTCCCGTTTTCTGTGACTGGGGAAGCTCAGACTTGGTTGAATTCGCTCCCTATAAATTCCATGGTCACCTGGGAGGAATTAGTCAAGCAGTTCCTGAATAAGTTCTACCCGCCCAATAAGACTGCAAGGCAGATTGATGAAATATTGCAGTACAAGCAGCAGCCGACTGTGAGCTTGCAGGAAACTTGGGAAAGATTCAAAGGGATGCTAGTGAAGTGTCCTCACCATGGTATTCCAGACCAGATGCTCGGCCAGAGGTTCTACATGGGGTTAGCTGACAATCTAAAGGCGAATGTGGATGCTTCAGCTGGAGGTGCATTTTTTAGTAAGACATTCACCGAGTGCAAAGTCCTTCTTAACAAGATGTCCCAGAGTTCGGGGTGGATGACGAGAGGTACAACACTGGCACCCATAGTGCATTCAGTTCCTCTTGACCCAAATAATTCGCATGCAGAGAACATAGCCACACTGACTCAGATGAGTATATTGACAAAGAAGATTGATGAGATGGGTACAAAGCAAGTGCATACTGTTGACACAACAAATGGAGGACTGTGTACACCCTGCGTTAATCAGTCTTATGTGTGGTCATGGAGTAGAGAAGGTGACAACCAAGGGTTAAGAGAAGATATGAATTATGTCAACAACTTTGGGGGTCAGAGACAAGGAGGACAACAGTGGAGAACGGCACCAAATCAGCAATACAGACCAAACATGTCACAGCCTGGAGGTATGCAACCCCAAGGCCAAATGGTGCCATACAAGAGACAACAGGGCTATCAACAGCAGAACCAGCAACAATTGACATATCAGCCACCTCCTCAGCAACAAGATAACAACATGGTAGAGATCAGGGGTATGCTTCACCAACTCATTGGAACAAATAGTAAGATGCAGGAAAAGTTGGCAGTACATGATTCAGCAATAAAGAACATTGATACTCAGTTGGGGCAGTTGTCTATGGCTTTAAACAACCGCCCCCAGGGAACATTGCCAGCAGACACAAACATTAACCCCAAGGAGCAAAACCCGAATCAACTGATGGCAGTACGTCTCCGGAATGGGAGAGATTTAGACAAAGAGCAGGAAGTTGCACAAGCCAGCAAAGAGACTACGCCAGCCACTCCAGTTCCATTAGAGGTAGATGAACCAGCAGAACTTACTGAAGTGGTGGTTGAACAAGTTCAAGAGGATAAGGGTAAAGCTAAAGAGAGTGAACAACTTGCAGAACAGGTGGTACCTCTTGTGCGACAGAACCCCAACGGACAGAAGCCAGCAAACAGTGCTCAAAGGGTGATACCTGCACCATTCCCTCAGAGACTGGTAAAACAAAAGAAGGAAGATCAATACAGGAAATTCATGGAGATGCTGCGTCAAATTCAGTTGAATATTCCTCTGATGGATGCCTTAAGGGAGATGTCGGGCTATGCAAAGATGATGAAGGACCTAATGTCACGAAAGTTTGATTTTCAGGACCTATCCACAGTAACTCTGACTCAGACATGCAGTGCAGTGGTGACAAGACCCATGGCTCAAAAGATGTCTGACCGAGGTAGCTTTACTATTCCATGCACTATTGGGAGTTCTGCCTTTGCAAAGGCATTATGTGACTTAGGAGCCAGCATAAACTTGATGATGTTGGCCATATATACCAAACTGGGCATTGGCAGAGCTAGACCGACTTCGATGCTTTTGCAACTGGCCGACCGCACGGTAAAAAGGCCGACCAAAATTCTTGATGATGTGTTGGTACAAGTGGGGAAGTTTGTGTTCCCTGCAGACTATGTTATTCTGGATTGCCAGGTAGATGAGGAGATACCTATCATTTTAGGGAGGCCATTCTTAGCCATTGGGAGAGCACTGATCGATTGTGAAACTGGGAAATTAAAAATGAGATTGAACGATGAAGAAGTCATATTCAACGTTCAGCAATCCATGAGGAGACCCGGTGAATATGCTAATTGATCCCTAGTGGAGGCAGTGGATGTGATCCTGCACGAAGATGATGTGACCCTGACTGCTAAAGATCCATTGGAGGCTTGCCTTACAAATTTAGAGGAGTTGGATGGTGAAGGGTTGGCTGAGTGGGTCATGGCACTCGAAGGCCAAGGATTCTGAAAAAGGGAACCTCACTTCGAGTCCCTTGAGTTAGAAAAAAGGGCTACACCTCCGGCAAAACCATCAGTAGAGGAACCACCCAAACTGGAGCTGAAACCACTCCCAGCTCACGTCAGGTACGTTTTCTTAGGGCCTGATTCTACTTTGCCTATTATTATATTATCCGGTTTGCTAGATGTACAGGTAGAGCAGCTCCTACAGGTATTACAGGAATGTAAGACTGCCGTTGGTTGGACCATGGCAGACAGAAAGGGTATCAGCCCAGCCTTGTGTATGCACAAGATTCTCTTGGAAGAAGGGCACAAACCTTCCAGAGAACATCAACGAAGGTTGAACCCGAATATGAAAGAGGTGGTGAAGAAGGAAGTGATCAAATGGTTAGATGCGACTATCATCTTCCCCATCTCTGACAGCAATTGGGTCAGCCCTTTTCAATGTGCCGAAAAAGGGGGAATGACGATCATACAAATGAGAATAACGAGTTGATCTCGACTCGTACAGTCACAGGATGGCGGATTTGCATGGATTACCGGAAATTGAACACAGCCACCCGGAAGGACTACTTCCACTTGCTATTCATTGACCAAATGTTGGACAGGCTGGCCGGGCGATCTCACTTTTGTTTCTTGGATGGATATTCAGGGTACAATCAGATCTCAATCGCCCCCGAAGACAGAGAGAAAACATCATTCACTTGTTCGTATGGCATCTTTGCCTTTCGGAGAATGCCTTTTAGGCTTTGCAATGCACCGGCGACATTTCAACGGTGCATGTTAGCCATTTTCACAGGCATGGTGGAGGACATTATGGAGGTTTTTATGGATGATTTCTCCGTGGTGGGGGATTCATTCGAGGACTGTCTTCACAACTTAAGAGGAGTGCTCAGAAGATGTGTGGAGACAAATTTAGTGCTGAACTGAGAAAAGTGCCATTTTATGGTACAAGAAGGGATAGTCCTGGGGCATCGAGTGTCTAGTAAGGGAATCGGGGTTGACCATGCTAAGGTTGACGTGATTCAGAAGTTGCCACGCCTACTTCAGTCAAGGCGGTGAGAAGTTTCCTTGGGCACGCCGGGTTCTACAGGCGATTCATAAAAGATTTCTCTAAGATTGCTAACCCTTTATGCAAACTCCTTGAAAAGGATCAACCATTTGTGTTTTCTAATGATTGCAGTTTGGCATTTGAGGAGTTGAAGAAGAGATTGGTGACTGCACCCATCATTGTTGCACCCAACTGGGAGCAACTGTTTGAGCTCATGTGCGATGCAAATGATTATGCTATAGGAGCAGTCTTGGGGCAGCGAAAAGATAAACTGATGCACCCGATTTACTATGCAAGCAGAACGCTAAGCGGTGCACAACTCAATTACACCGTGACGGAAAAGGAGATGTTGGCTGTCGTTTTTGCATTTGACAAATTCGGGTCATACTTGGTTGGCTCAAAATTTATTGTTTACACTGACCATGCAGCAATTAGGTACCTAATAGAAAAAAAGGAGTCAAAGCCACGCTTGATTCGCTGGATTCTTCTGTTACAAGAATTCGATCTGGAGATACGTGACAGAAAAGGGACAGAGAACCAAGTAGCTGACCACCTCTCAAGGTTGGAAGGAGCTGAAAAGAAGGTAGAGGTTGAGAATATAGCAGAGACATTCCCGGATGAACAGCTATTTGCGATGACAATGGAGGAGGCACCGTGGTATGCTGATATTGCTAATTATTTAGCAAGTGGTATTGTACCTTATGAACTATCCTCAATTCAAAAGAAAAAGTTCTTTCGTGATTGTCGGTCTTATTATTGGGATGAACCTCTATTGTTTAAAATATGTGTAGATAACATGATCCGGCGGTGTATCCCCGAGAAAGATCAACATTCTGTTTTGCTGGCTTGCCATGCTTCACTATATGGTGGACACTTTGGAGGAATTCGGACAGCAGCTAAGGTGTTGGAGTCGGGCTTGTATTGGCCAACTCTGTTCAAGGATGCCCATGCTTGGGTGCCAAAGGACAGGCAACATATCTCGCAGACACGAGATGCCAATGACCACAATTCAAGAGGTGGAGGTTTTTGACATGTGGGGGATCGACTTCATGGGGCCATTTGTCAGCTCGTATGGTAACAAATACATAATGGTAGCAGTTGACTACGTCTCCAAGTGGGTCGAATTAGTGGCTCTCCGACCAATGATGCTAAAGTGGTAACAGGCTTTCTAAAGAAGAACATTTTCACACGTTTTGGCACCCCAAGAGCTATACTCAGTGATGGCGGAACCCATTTCTGCAATAGAGCGTTCGCACGGCTTTTGGAAAAGTATGGAGTTCGTCATAAAGTGACCACCCCGTACCACCCACAGTCGAGCGGGCAAGTTGAAGTGTCCAACAGGGAGATTAAAAGTGTCCTTACAAAAACAATGAATGCAACAAGGACTGATTGGGCAAAGAAGCTAGATGATGCATTGTGGGCGTACCGCACAACCTTCAAAACCCCAATTGGTATGTCACCGTACAAGTTGGTGTTTGAAAAGGCATGCCACCTTCCGGTTGAGCTCGAGCATAAAGCACTTTGGGCATTGCGGCAGTTGAACTTGGACATGGAGACAGCGGGCACTAACAGAGTCATCGAGTTACACGAGCTAGAGGAATTCAGGTTCCAGGCATTCGACAGTATTGTTACATGAGGTGCATATTGACCGGGCAGCTAAGGTGTTGGACTCGGGCTTGTATTGGCCAACTCTGTTCAAGGATGCCCATGCTTGGGTGCCAAAGGACAGGCAACATATCTCGCAGACACGAGATGCCAATGACCACAATTCAAGAGGTGGAGGTTTTTGACATGTGGGGGATCGACTTCCCGGTCAATATGCACCTCATGTAACAATTTCTTAGACGCCTTTGCATTGTACCTGTCCTCCGCCGATTTGGAGACAAACCTAGTGCTGTCAAACTGTGGCGCACTAGCTTGACCCCTAGCTCTCGAGGAACTCCCCAGTCCACTAGCGGAGGACCCTGTGTTGCGTCTCTTCCTAGATGGATGCATTTTACCTGTCAAACAGAGAAGCGCCTATCAGTGAGGGTGTGAGATGTGTGAACTATGGGTGGTTACTCAGACTTCACCACAACCATGGTCACATTAGCCCTTGTGAACTATGGGTGGTTACTCAGACTTCACCACAACCATGGTCACATTAGCCCTTATAACTCCATTGGGGCAATTCCCCGAACACCTTGTGAGCAAGACACTTCCTAAATCATATAGCCCATATGGATACATTAATGCTTCCCCCAAATCACAAGTTGTACTACACCATTACACCCCACAACAATTAGTTCAACACCCACATACATACACCTCTCCACCACATTATACACATAACCCCTTAACAAGCAACCACACAAACGAAATTCAAAAGAAAAAAAAAGAACAAAAATCTACTAAAAATACTACACTATTAAAAACATGAAACTAACATAAAAACTAAAATAAAAAGGTAGGGGGTAGTGACATACCTTGATGGAAGAGAGAGTGAGAGGAATGGAGATGGGGAAGTACGAGAAGTGAAGAAGAAGAAGAGATGAGGGAGATGAGATAATAGAGTTTTAGAGAGAGAGAGGAGATGGGGAAGTGAGAGGGGGCGAGTGTTTGAATGCAATTAAAAGGGGTTTTTTTTTGGAAAAGAAAATAAAAATTTAAATGAACTTACCTGGGCGACGGAAATTACCGAATCACCGCGGTGGAGCCACGGTGGGTTAAGAAAATCGAGGTAGAATACTTGGCTTCTACCGTGGTCGAGCCACGGTCCCACCGCGGTCGTGGTGGGTCTGACAATTGTGAGGCAGAATACTTGGCCTCTACCGTGGTCGAGTCGCGGTCGCGGTGCGATGCCCCTTTTTTTTTTATAGGAAGTTTTATAAGAAACAAAAACAACATTCGTGGGTTGCCTCCCACGCAGCGCCTGATTTAACGTCGCGGCACGACGCAAGCTCGGATCATAACTCCTCATTCGCGTACTGGGCACTTCCAACTTTATTATCTCTCTATCCCCTTTCTCATCTGCCATTCCAAGGTAATGTTTCAACCTTTGCCCATTCACTGTGAACTTATTCGTCCCATCTTCTGATTCAATCTCAACAGCTCCACTTGGGAACATTTGCACCACTCTGAAGGGTCCTGACCATCGGGACTTCAACTTACCCGGAAACAATCTCAATCTGGAGTTGTATAACACTAGCACTCCGGATTTGAAGTTTCGGTCCACGATGTGCTTGTCATGCATTAGTTTCATCCGTTCTTTGTATAATCTAGCACTGTCGAATGCCTGGAACCTGAATTCCTCTAGCTCGTGTAACTCGATGACTCTGTTAGTGCCCGCTGTCTCCATGTCCAAGTTCAACTGCCGCAATGCCCAAAGTGCTTTATGCTCGAGCTCAACCGGAAGGTGGCATGCCTTTTCAAAAAACACCAACTTGTACGGTGACATACCAATTGGGGTTTTGAAGGTTGTGCGGTACGCCCACAATGCATCATCTAGCTTCTTTGCCCAACAGTCCTTGTTGCATTCATTGTTTTTGTAAGGACACTTTTAATCTCCCTGTTGGACACTTCAACTTGCCCGCTCGACTGTGGGTGGTACGGGGTGGTCACTTTATGACGAACTCCATACTTTTCCAAAAGTCGTGCGAACGCTCTATTGCAGAAATGGGTTCCGCCATCACTGAGTATAGCTCTTGGGGTGCCAAAACGTGTGAAAATGTTCTTCTTTAGAAAGCCTGTTACCACTTTAGCATCATTGGTCAGGAGAGCCACTGCTTCGACCCACTTGGAGACGTAGTCAACTGCTACCAATATGTATTTGTTACCATACGAGCTGACAAATGGCCCCATGAAGTCGATCCCCCACATGTCAAAAACCTCCACCTCTTGAATTGTGGTCATTGGCATCTCGTGTCTGCGAGATATGTTGCCTGTCCTTTGGCACCCAAGCATGGGCATCCTTGAACAGAGTTGGGCAATACAAGCCCGAGTCCAACACCTTAGCTGCTGTCCGAATTCCTCCAAAGTGTCCATCATATGGTGAAGCATGGCAAGCCAGCAAAACAGAATGTTGATCTTTCTCGGGGATACACCGCCGGATCATGTTATCTACACATATTTTAAACAATAGAGGTTCATCCCAATAATAAGACCGACAATCACGAAAGAACTTTTTCTTTTGAATTGTGGAGAGTTCATAAGGTACAATACCACTTGCTAAATAATTAGCAATATCAGCATACCACGGTGCCTCCTCCATTGTCATCGCAAATAGCTGTTCATCCGGGAATGTCTCTGCTATATTCTCAACCTCTACCTTCTTTTCAGCTCCTTCCAACCTTGAGAGGTGGTCAGCTACTTGGTTCTCTGTCCCTTTTCTGTCACGTATCTCCAGATCGAATTCTTGTAACAGAAGAATCCAGCGAATCAAGCGTGGCTTTGACTCCTTTTTTTCTATTAGGTACCTAATTGCTGCATGGTCAGTGTAAACAATAAATTTTGAGCCAACCAAGTATGACCTGAATTTGTCAAATGCAAAAACGACAGCCAACATCTCCTTTTCCGTCACGGTGTAATTGAGTTGTGCACCGCTTAGCGTTCTGCTTGCATAGTAAATCGGGTGCATCAGTTTATCTTTTCGCTGCCCCAAGACTGCTCCTATAGCATAATCATTTGCATCGCACATGAGCTCAAACAGTTGCTCCCAGTTGGGTGCAACAATGATGGGTGCAGTCACCAATCTCTTCTTCAACTCCTCAAATGCCAAACTGCAATCATTAGAAAACACAAATGGTTGATCCTTTTCAAGGAGTTTGCATAAAGGGTTAGCAATCTTAGAGAAATCTTTTATGAATCGCCTGTAGAACCCGGCGTGCCCAAGGAAACTTCTCACCGCCTTGACTGAAGTAGGCGGTGGCAACTTCTGAATCACGTCAACCTTAGCATGGTCAACCTCGATTCCCTTACTGGACACTCGATGCCCCAGGACTATCCCTTCTTGTACCATAAAATGGCACTTTTCCCAGTTCAGCACTAAATTTGTCTCCACACATCTTCTGAGCACTCTTCTTAAGTTGTGAAGACAGTCCTCGAATGAATCCCCCACCACGGAGAAATCATCCATAAAAACCTCCATAATGTCCTCCACCATGTCTGTGAAAATGGCTAACATGCACCTTTGAAATGTCGTCGGTGCATTGCGAAGCCTAAAAGGCATTCTCCGGAAGGCAAAGATGCCATACGAACAAGTGAATGATGTTTTCTCTCTGTCTTCAGGGGCGATTGAGATCTGATTGTACCCCGAATATCCATCCAAGAAACAAAAGTGAGATTGCCCGGCCAGCCTGTCCAACATTTGGTCAATGAATCGCTGGGGGAAGTGGTCCGTCCGGGTGGCTGTGTTCAATTTCCGGTAATCTATGCAAATCCGCCATCCCGTGACTGTACGAGTTGAGATCAACTCGTTATTCTCATTTTGTACGATCGTCATTCCCCCTTTTTCGGCATATTGAAAAGGGCTGACCCAATTGCTGTCAGAGATGGGGAAGATGATAGTCGCATCTAACCATTTGATCACTTCCTTCTTCACCACCTCTTTCATATTCGGGTTCAACCTTCGTTGATGTTCTCTGGAAGGTTTGTGCCCTTCTTCCAAGAGAATCTTGTGCATACACAAGGCTGGGCTGATACCCTTTATGTCTGCCATGGTCCAACCAACGGCAGTCTTATATTCCTGTAGTACCTGTAGGAGCTGCTCTACCTGTACATCTAGCAAACCGGATAATATAATAATAGGCAAAGTAGAATCAGGCCCTAAGAACACGTACCTGAGGTGAGATGGGAGCGGTTTCAGCTCCAGTTTGGGTGGTTCCTCTACTGATGGTTTTGCCGGAGGTGTAGCCCTTTTTTCTAACTCAAGGGACTCGAAGTGAGGTTCCCTTTTTCAGAATCCTTGGCCTTCGAGTGCCATGACCCACTCAGCCAACCCTTCACCATCCATCTCCTCTAAATTTGTAAGGCAAGCCTCCAATGGATCTTTAGCAGTCAGGGTCACATCATCTTCGTGCAGGATCACATCCACTGCCTCCACTAGGGAGCAATTAGCATATTCACTGGGTCTCCTCATGGATTGCTGAACGTTGAATATGACTTCTTCATCGTTCAATCTCATTTTTAATTTCCCAGTTTCACAATCGATCAGTGCTCTCCCAGTGGCTAAGAATGGCCTCCCTAAAATGATAGGTATCTCCTCATCTACCTGGCAATCCAGAATAACATAGTCTGCAGGGAACACAAACTTCCCCACTTGTACCAACACATCATCAAGAATTTCGGTCGGCCTTTTTACCGTGCGGTCAGCCAGTTGCAAAAGCATCGAAGTCGGTCTAGCTCTGCCAATGCCCAGTTTGGTATATATGGCTAGCGGCATCAAGTTTATGCTGGCTCCTAAGTCACATAATGCCTTTGCAAAGGCATAACTCCCAATAGTGCATGGAATAGTAAAGCTACCTGGGTCAGACATCTTTTGAGCCATAGGTCTTGTCACTACTGCACTGCATGCCTGAGTCAGAGTTACTATGGATAGGTCCTGAAAATCAAACTTTCGTGACATTAGGTCCTTCATCATCTTTGCATAGCCCGGCATCTCCCTCAAGGCATCCATCAGAGGAATATTCAACTGAATTTGACGCAGCATCTCCATGAATTTCCTGTATTGATCTTCCTTCTTTTGTTTTACCAGTCTCTAAGGGAATGGTGCAGGTATCACCCTTTGAGCACTGTTTGCTGGCTTCTGTCCGTTGGGGTTCTGTCGCACAAGAGGTACCACCTGTTCTGCAGCTTGTTCACTCTCTTTAGCTTTACCCTTATCATCTTGAACCTGTTCAACCACCACTTCACTAAGTTCTGCTGGTTCATCTACCTCTAATGGAACTGGAGTGGCTGGCGTAGTCTCTTTGCGGGCTTGTGCAACTTCCTGCTCTTTGTCTAAATCCGGAGACTTACTGCCATCAGCTGATTCGGGTTTTGCTCCTTGGGGTTAATGTTTGTGTCTGCTGGCAATGTTCCCTGGGGGCGGTTGTTTAAAGCCATAGACAGATGCCCCAACTGAGTTTCAATGTTTTTTATTGCTGAATCATGCACTGCCAACTTTTCCTGCATCTTACCATTTGTTCCAATGAGTTGTTGAAGCATACCCCCGATCTCTACCATGTTGTTATCTTGTTGCTGAGGAGGTGGTTGATATGTCAATTGTTGTTGGTTCTGCTCTTGATAGCCCTGTTGTCTCTGGTACGGCACCATTTGGCCTTGGGGTTGCATACCTCCAGGCTGT
The DNA here is from genome assembly GCF_001879085.1 of Nicotiana attenuata. Taxonomy (NCBI): domain Eukaryota; kingdom Viridiplantae; phylum Streptophyta; class Magnoliopsida; order Solanales; family Solanaceae; genus Nicotiana; species Nicotiana attenuata. Next base: position 5,341,610 of record NC_031990.1, read on the forward strand.
GGCATGTTTGGTCTGTATTGCTGATTTGGTGCCGGTCTCCACTGCTGTCCTCCTTGTCTCTGACCCCCAAAGTTGTTGACATAATTCATATCTTCTCTTAACCCTTGGTTGTCACCTTCTCTACTCCATGAACACACATAAGACTGATTAACGCAGGGTGTACACGGTCCTTCATTTGTTGTGTCAACAATATGCACTTGCTTTGTACCTATCTCATCAATCTTCTTTGTCAATGTACTCATCTGAGTCATGAGTGTGGCTATGTTCTCTGCATGCGAATTATTTGGGTCAAGAGGAACTGAATGCACTATGGGTGCCAGTGTTGTACCTCTCGTCATCCACCCCGAATTCTGGGACATCTTGTTAAGAAGGACTTTGCACTCGGTGAATGTCTTACTCAAAAATGCACCTCCAGCTGAAGCATCCACATTCGCCTTTAGATTGTCAGCTAACCCCATGCAGAACCTCTGGCCGAGCATCTGGTCTGGAATACCATGGTGAGGACACTTCACTAGCATCCCTTTGAATCTTTCCCAAGTTTCCTGCAAGGTCTCAGTCGGCTGCTGCTTGTACTACAATATTTCATCAATCTGCCTTGCAGTCTTATTGGGCGGGTAGAACTTATTCAGGAACTGCTTGACTAATTCCTCCCAGATGACAATGGAATTTATAGGGAGCGAATTCAACCAAGTCTGAGCTTCCCCAGTCACAGAGAATGGGAACAATAACAGCTTGATAGCTTCTGGGGTCACATTTAGCTGCCTTTGGGTCACACAAATCGACAAAAAAATTTTCAAGTGTTGCTGAGGGTCTTCAATGTGTGACCCGGAGAACAATCCCTTATTCTGCAGAAGATGCAGCATGTTGTTGGTGATCTGGAATGTCTCCGCTTGAATTGGGGGCACAGCTATGGCAGTAGCCAGGTTGTCGGTTGTCGGTTGTGCCCAATCATAAAGTGTAGCTTCTGGCAGGTAGGCTGGCCAATCCCAAGTTGGAGCATAAAGTCGACACTCAAGGGAGTATGGACCCACCCCAAAACCCTCCTACCACTTAAATACCAAACTCGTGATGTGTGTCTACCACACAATCTTTAAACCAAAGTCCTAGGGCCATCTAACAAATTTAATCTTAAATTGCTAAATCAAAGAATCAAAAGCAAAAGAAAGAAATGCTGATTTTAGCAAAAAGCAAGACACTAAGAAGTTTGCTCTGTAGAAAAAATCCAGCTGATTTCTGTTGACTTTCAGCAGACCAAGTGACTTCTTTTGAATCTAAATAGAGACTCTCTTATTCTGACAAATCCCCTCAAACTCAAAGTGGGAAAACAAACCTGAGTTTGCTTATTTTGAAAACATAGAAAGTCAATGCTGAAACTTCGCTAGAATAGTACGCAATCACCAAAAAGAAAAACGGTGTTGGAATTCTTTGCTCCAGAAAGTTGTTGGTAACTGTACAGCGAAAAAAAAGTGCTACTTGCACTACTCATTGAGAGAGATCTGTTCTGACAGAACATAGCATAATTCGAACTGGCAAAATAGCAACAAGAAATTCAAGGTTTAGAGGAAGCCGATCGTCATGTAGAAAGTCGTAATGGCTATCTCGATAGAGATGAACAGTGCTTGAACGATCTTAGAGAGCAAAGCGGTGTCTGCACAATTGCCAGAGAGGAGCGGTGCATAAATGGTTGCCGGAGAGATGAGTAGTGGCACCCGTTGCTGGAGAGAGGAGAAGTGCCAGAAACCAAAAGGAAGAAATGAAAAGAAAAAAAAATTGGCTAGACGAGCAACACATATTGTACCCGCAGGTAGTGGAAGTTGTTTGAGTCTTTACCAAGAACAGTAGAAGCTGTGACACCATGTGATTTTAGAAGAAACTTTTCATTGACTTGATTAAGTAACAATGTCCAAGAGATGCTCTTACATAGGAGCATAAGCTATGAACAATATGGTAGGTATTCCTTTTCAATTTTGGTAAGGTTAAAGTAAATGTTCTATCGAGTACTAAATACAGAGTACTTTAAGGTGTCTTATAGAGTATTTCATAAGATATTTTTAATTCAAATATAAAGATTCTAGACACATGTTGGCCTGGTGGCAATTGACTTGAGTCTTGGGATATGCTCCCTTTCAAGGTCTTAAGTTCGAAACCCACTGGGTGCAAACAATTTCTGAGGGCCATCGGACTGGGTAAAACTTGAATTAACCGTGGTGCACTTGCGGAAAACTCCTTGCCGAGGGCCTGTGCACCCCTGGGATTAGTCGGGTCTCATAGAGACTCGGACACCCGGTGCAAATCAAAAAAAAAAAAAGATTCTAGACACATTTTCTCTATATTCTAACACTAAGTACATTACAAAAAAATTCACAAAAGAGATACCCCTTTCCACCATTTCCACCTACTTTTGGCTAGAAACATCATTAACTTTATTCCCCTCCCCTTCTCTCCTTCTCCTTTCTTTTCTTCCTCTAAGATACTTAAAAAAAAAAATCATTTCTCCTATGCCTCTGTTTCTCTCCAGTGCTTTCACTCAAAACATCTGGAAGGGCTGAAATTTTGTGACAAGCCCTTTTTGGATCCATAGAATTAGTGGCTTGGAAGCAACATGAAATAAAAAGAAACCAAAGAATAGATGAGCAAAACGATACCTGTGGAATCACAATTGCTAGATTCAGAACACCCATTGACAGTCCTGCAAGGTTGAAAGCAGTAATTGAACCATTACTTTCTATTTGATACATGGATAAGCTAAAGAGACATAATTCGACCTACCTTGTCCTAGCCCTAGAGCTTCAATCCTAGAGGATACCAACGCATATGGAACACTGTATGTTATCTGCAAAGAATTAGTTTGGAGAAAAAAACAATCAGAGCCTGAACGAAGTTCTCTCCAAGCCAACATAAATATAGTGCTTATGCTAAAGCCTTCTGTAATAGTTACCTCCCTCTAATACCCTTCCATATCATGTCACAGTTGATAGGCTTCAAGATTCAGTCAGTTACACAATAATATCATATCAGCTTATAGAAGTTTGAAAAGCAACAGATTTCAACTGTCATCAGCTTGCAGTATTGTCTACTCGAAAGAAAAGAAAGAGCGAAAGCGAGCAAGCTGTCAACTGACTGACAAAATCTGACGTTGTTTCAGAAGACAAAAGGGAAGAAGAGATAGTTTCCAAATTTTCAGAAGAAATAAAATATCTTCTCTTGAGCCCTAAGACAAGAGGGGTTGCTCTGATGGTAAGCAACCTCCACTTCCAACCAAGAGGTTGTGAGTTCGAGTCTCCCCAAGAGCAAGGTGGAAAGTTCTTGGAGGGGAAGGATGCCGAGGGTCTATTTGGAAACAACTTCTCTACCAGGGTAGGGGTAAGGTCGGCGTACACACTACCCTCCCCAGACCCCCCTAAGTGGAATTATACTGGGTTGTTGTTGTTGTTTGTTGTTGTTCTCTTGAGCCCATAAACTGCTTATTAAACGACCTACTTATTTCCCTGGCCCTTAACTCTTTATAATAAAACAATGTAAAAGTTCTAAATTTCCTTTCAGTTCTCCATCATTTTCCATCTTATTTTCTTTCTTCCCCTAGTTTCAAACAAAGGCATAGAGTAGAAAAGAAAAGACAGATAGCAATTGGTTGTCCATAAATAATCAGGAGAAAGGAGATAACTTGCAGTTTAGAGGTGTTTAATCTTTCCATTCTCCAACATATACATGTGTTAGTGCATAAGAATTTAAGGATACAACTTGAAGTAACTTACTGCCAGTGGGATCCCAAGAATAGCAAATACTACTAGTGCAGCGATAACAATGCCATCTGGGGGAAGATCCAGACCAATGTCCATGTTATTCCGAACAACACTAATTATAAGCATTGCTATAAAGCAGAGACACATGACTATGTTTGAAACTCCCCATGTGAAACCAGCCCCCCATTTCCGACAGAGCTTCTCCATGAAAACTGATGTTATTCCAAGGAGCACTGAGTTCAACATTAGACCCAATGCACCCATTCTAACTCCAGTACTATAGTTCTTTCCATCATTTGGCTCACCACCATAAATCTCTCTTCCAAACCAATCAGTATCGAACAACAAAAATGGAAACCATCCTATCCAAGTCAGAGCAGTGACAAGCAGGATCGCCCAAACTGAAACTGGGAAGAACTTGAAAGTTCCAAATAATTCCCAGAGAAAAGCTTCTTCTTGACTATGGCTTGATTCTCCAATCTCTTCGGTAGTATGAGGGGCAACCTGACTGGGACTTAGAGGCTGCTCATTGGCTGCAGATATGCTGATATATGTAGTGCTTGCAATAAAAATAATGTCAATAACAAAAGCAGCCTTGAGATTGGCACAGTTGACAGTGCATGCAGAACTGAGGGTAAAAGGAAAGATCTTGAACCAGCCACTGTAAGATCCAGTGGCATAGCCAAGGATGTTACCAATAGCCATAAACAAGGAGAAGTATGCATTTGCTACTCGAGTTCTTCTGTGATCCTTTCCTACCATGCATAGAGATCATAAGAAAGATGTCACAACTTTTAAGACAACTTCCCGAAGTAATAAATAGTTACAGATTGAGAATACCCTGTCGTTAATGTAAGTTGGTGTCTTTTTTTATAAGAGACAATACATGTTGGTTTCTTATCAAAAAATTAAGTTGGTGTCTCACAAAAGATTCTACCAAGCGTTTCATATTCTTTGCCGTATTAATGATGCTCTAACTTCATATATTTCTACTTTAATCCAAGAAGCCCTCTGCCTCAAATCTGATAACTATAACTGAACAATGCCACCATTTTCATCGATTTCTCTATTCTTTATGCATATAATGCTCTCCCCCAAATGGGAAGTGCGGCCGAAAAATGAAATGACCATATAGAAAGGACATATTACTAGCTCCTTAGTAACAAAGTACGCCGCAAGCCCAAACAAGTTGGGGTAGGCAATATGAATCTGAAGTCTGAACATGTCGTACCACTTAAGCTCATCTACCATGAAAACATAATTAATGAACTAAATAAGCAAATGTTTATTCTTAAAGAAATTAGAAAACTGAAGTAGGATTCTGAAAAGCCAAAGCTTGTAGACTATGATATATATTTCCTACATAAGAGATTTAATTTGGATTTTTGCTTTTTATTATAAGGTAGATAACAGATTAAATATGGATCTTATAATAGTCGTCTCATTTTTAATTAAAAGAGAGAAACATAAGTATAATGTCTACTACAAAAGAAAATTTACTAAAAAGTAAAGGGAACAAATTGCAAGACAGTTGTGACAACATTAATACTCTCTCCGATCTAGTTTGTATGAACCTTTTCGCTTTCTGAGAGTCAATTTAACTAATATTTGAAGCTAAATTATACTCCCTCTGTTTCAATTTAGATTAGGTTGTTTGACTCAGTACGGAGTTTAAGAAAAAGAATAAATTTTTTAAAACTTGTGGTATTAAAAGCTTAAGGGGTAAAAGTTTTGTGGGACTATGACATTTATGTGGTTATAAAAACTTCTCATTAAGGGTAAAATAGGTAAAAAATGAAGAGTTTAAAGTTGAATTATTTCTAAATTTAGAAATGTGTCATTTATTTTGGAATAAACTAAAAAGGAAAGTACCTCATCTAATTTGAAACGGAGGGAGTATTATATTAACTCAATATTTAAATATTAAACTTTAGATATTCAAAAACTATCCGAAAAATAGTACTAAGCTACCGTTCTTCTCATGTCAATATGACGAAAAAAAAAAATTTCAAAATGTTGGTCAAAGTTTACATAGTTGAATCTCGAAAAGTGAAAAGGTTCACATAAACTGAAACGGATGGAATATTATTAAATAAAAACAATGCAAACTATACTCCCAAGGAGATAAAATTACCAAGTGATTTTTCCTATCTGCCTAAGCTTTAGAGGACCGAGTTACCCGGTACTTGTGTTGGCGGACCGTGGGAAGTAGCAGGTACCCGGAATAGTAGAGGTGCGCTCAATGGACACCACTGTCATTAAAAAAAAAAATATACATCTTATCGATGAATAATTTGCTCATCAGCCCATTGATCAGCCAATCGTATAGGTAGTATATTGTGGGTCTGCCCCGCTACATAGGGGAAGGAGCAGCATTGTCCACTGCACTAAATACGAGTTCTAGCACTATAACTTTACACGCACAAGTCGGAAAAAGTATCCATCGCGTTGCCACGAATGATTGTCGATTTCTCCCAGAAGAAAAGATTATTCCATTGAAAGAAACAGAGAATTTACCCACAAAAATGGAAAAATAAAAATAAGGAAGACTACCAAATATATGAATCAAAATGACAAAGTTATAAATTCAAAGATCAAATGCAGATAAAGAAGCATAGTAGAAAATGCAATAGCAGAAAAATCCACAAGCACGTGCTTAAAAAAATACTAGTAATAGTTAAAATTGAAAGGAGAGCTTACTAGTAAGATCAGCAAGAAGAGCACGGCAAGGTCCTTGAGTCAAATTATTAGCAACATCAAGCAGCCAAAACCCTACTATAAAAGCTGCGATAGCCCGCACTTTTGTCTCACCCCTATCGCCAAACAACCAACCAATATCAGCTGAGAAACCGATGATCAACACAGCAATCATGATCGACACAGCTCCGGCAACAATAAACGGCCGCCGGCGACCGAACCGACTGGTACACCGATCACTCATGTGTCCAACCAAAGGCTGAACCAGCAAGCCCGAAAGCGGCCCGCACAGCCATATTATGCTAGCCCACGCGTGAGGAATTCCGAGCTCTTGCACGTATGGTGTGAGTAGTGACAGCTGTAAAGCCCACCCGAATTGTATCCCGCCGGCTACTGATGCCACTCGGAGGAGTAGCCTCAACGGCACTCTGGCCCGGCCCGGTTCTCGGCTCGGCCCGCGGTTATGTCGCGTTCTGTGTCCTCTATGACCTTCCGGCATCGTGGAAGTATCTGTATTTCCACGTATACATGTACGTTATATATACGTGTCTAGTGTGTGCGTGTGTGTGAGAGACAGAGATAAATGGTGGAAAGAAAGGTGGTGGAATTGGTGTTGGAAATGGAGTTGGAGGATCATAAGAAAATGCCCTTGTATTACACATGATATGTTGGGAAGGGGTTGAGATAAATATGGACAAGGAGCGAGGAAAATATGGGAGAGCTATTTTTAGTGTTTGATTCCCAGCTTGCCGAAAAGCTGGTGATTGGACTTGTTATTGTGAAATGTGGACTTTTGTTACATCTATGAACTGCTATCATTTGTTACTTTGCTTAGTAAAATCAAAGAATTATCTTCATGAAGTTATCCAGATAAGCGACAAGCGAACAAGATTTAACATATTGGGTCGGAGAAATATATTGTTTTTTCCATTTAATTTACTTACCAAAATTTTTGTATTTTGTTTTACACTGTTTTCAATCAAACATGAGCCTTTAAAATCACGACGTAAATACTATTTTCACCGCATGAGAAGTAAGAGTCCGTTTGGATGGGCTCATTTTAAGTAACTTTTAAGTCAAAAGTCATAAGTTAGGAATTTTAATTTTTGGCTTTTGGCTTATTTTTGTCATTTTAACTTAAAAATAAGTGTTTTATCCAAATACTACAAAATCGATTAAAAGCTATTTTGGCTTAAAAGCACTTCAAATAAGCCAATCCAAACGGGCTCTAAATCTAACTCGTTAGCTGTTTAAATTTCACGTTATAGCCAGTTTTCGGACTGGTCAATCAAAAATAGCCAGCGTTTACCAGGTCAATGAAAAATAGCCACTATTTTGCTGCAATAGAGACCGGTCCAGCATAATATACTGGAGTTCGGTGCACTTGTGTAGGAACCCCAGCATATTATGTTGGACCGATATACTTTGTTGGCTCTAATATAATATACTGGAGACTGGAGCACCGGTGCTCCAAACTCCAGTATATTATACTGGACCAATATACTTGCTGGAACTCCAGTATATTATGCTGGAGTTCTAGTGTACTTATGCTGGAACTCCATCATATTATGCTGGAGTTCCAGCATACTTATTCTGGAACTCCAGTATAATATGTTGGAGTTCAAGTATACTTATGCTGGAACTCCAGCATAATATACTGGAGTATTTTCCGGGTTTTGAACAGTATTTTCGCTCAGATTTATCTTTATATAAAAAGTGGCTAAATTTCGATTACTTTTGAAATTGGGCTATTGTTGAACGACCAGTTGTAAATCTGTATTTTTAAAATTTACCCTCGTTAGCTCTATGATTTTGTCTCCATGCAACGGGGTCAAAGTGAGTCTATGAAATTATGCCATAAAGAGTGATCATATATAACACCAAAAAGGAATATATATATATATATATATATATATATATATATAAGCGACTAAGGAGAGGAGCTCAGGGTCGTTCATTGATATTTTGGTAAATTTGATGGTAATTTGTTGTGGCACGTGCTACTTCTTTTGACACGCTAAAACTACGTACGCCTTCATCTTAAGTGTTCTTTCTTTGATACTTTAGCCTGTTTTACGTGCGATGGCTCTACAATTATTAGGTGAGGTTTTTCTTCTTTTTTCCCTCTGTTTATTTTCCAATATTTTCTGATTATCAGTGTTATTTATATTTAAGGTGGTCTTCTTATTATGTTTTGAATCTTCCATGGAAGATTTAGCTTGTTTTCGCGTAAGTCCCCTCAAGATTTCCTATAAGTGTGAGGCCTTAAAGCACTCTCATGAGTCGCTTAAGTGATGCCTTACCTTCCACAAGAGATTATGGACTAGAACCAACTTAGATGATCATAATATTAAATGTAGGACGTGTATTGGAAGTGTTTTAGGGTCTAAAGAGAGCCCTAGAACTAAGCCTAGTTGGGAACTATGCAATGGGCTAATTTTTGAATGAATTCCCGCAAGACCCGGCTTCGAACGAGTTCAACTCCAAACTATAAGGATTTACATGGTGATATACCTATCAATTAAAATCTCATTGAGTCTGGTTCCAATGCATCAAACTGTTTGTCATTTGAATATTTCTACAAAAAGTTATGGCTATTTTACCAGATAGTGTCCCAACTGCGCGTTGAGATTGTCAGGTGCACGCCATCGCACAAAATAAGGTTTTTCTGCCTTGTATGCGTGCCCAGCTGCGCGTTCACTTGCCCAGGTGCGTGGAAGAGCACATGGGGAACCCTATAAATACCACCAAGGTCAGGGAGAGAGAGTGGCTAACTCATTTCTTTGAGCTAGGGCTTGCTCTAACAAAGGGAATCCATCATATACATCCCTCCCATGAACCAAGAAAATATTTTTGGAGTATTTTGAGTCAATTACTACTCCTAAATACTTGTATTAACAAGGATTAATCTTGAAAATCCAAAATTTCCATTCAAATTCTCAAATTGGTCAAGAACACCACAAGTTGGGATTTTCAAGAGTTTTACTACAAGAGGTATGTCTACAATCTCTAACTTATTTATGTATGAAATATGTGTTAGGACTTATGGGATGGTGATTGTAAGCCATGAGTGCCTAACCTAGGTTGTTGTAGAGATTTTTAAAATGGTTTAATTGATGACATTGATTGGTTGGGAGTGAATTGTTGGGCATGCATGTGCTAATGGAAGTTGTGGATGGCCTAAGAATGATTGTAAGGTGGGTCATTGGTGTGGAAGGTGGTTGTAAACGATCCAACCGATAGTTTTGATTATTTGCATTCCGTTCAACTATTTGAAGTCTTGAGTAGCTTTGTATAATGTGTAATGACTTTTGTGAATTGTCGATTTGGTTTTTAGGTAATTTAAAAGAATGATTCTCAACTAGGAAGCTTTAAGTTGGGAGAGTTGACCAAGTTTGACTTTTGTGTATTTGACCCCGGATTAGAGTTTTTTTAGGTCAGGATGGTGATTTTGGACTTGGGCGTATGTCAGAAATTGTATTTTGATATTTCAAGAAGGTTTCGGCACTAATTGGCAAAAATTGGCAATTTGAAGGTTTAGAATGTTTATAAATTTGACCGAAAGTTGACTTTGATGATATCGGGTTTGGATTATGATTACGGGAATTGGAATAGCTTTATTATTTCATTTGGGACTTGTGTGCAAAATTTGGAGTCATTCCGAGTTGGTTTGATACGGTTCGGCACGAGTTTTGGAAGTTAAAAGTTCAAAGTTCATTAAGTTCGATTTGAGGTGTGATTCGTGATTTTGATGTTGTTATGTATTATTTGAGGTCTCGAGTAGGTCCTTGTTATGTTATGGGACTTGTAGGTATGTTCGGACGGAGTCCCGAGGGGCTCGGGCATATTTCAGACTGATTTCAGACCATTGTTCTTCATATTTTCATTGCTGGTATTGATGGTGTCTGAAGCCTCAATTGTTCTCCGCGACCGCGAAGATGAAGACGCGATCGCGTAAGGTAAAGTTTGGAGCTGGGATTTTCTGCTTCGCGTCCGCGAGGTATAGACCGCGTTCGCCTAGTTAAGGGAACTGGAGCACCGCGTTCGCGAAAAAAGAATCGCGATCACGTAGTGTTGAGACGGGGAGCAGAGCTGGTGATTTCTCTTTCGCGTTATGTGGGTCAATCCATATACGGAATAAATTTGATCATTAGAAATGTCTTGTTACTTGTTTAGAGTTAATTGATGAACTTAGAGAATAAAGGAAAGTAAAATTTGAGATTTTTTATATTTATGTTATAATTGATAATATGTGTTTTGTGTAATATAATATATATTTTGGTACGATATCGGTATTTCGATATTTCATTTTAAAATACCAAAATACCATACCTAATGCCATTTTTTTTAAACTTAAACTAAATATTATACCGAATACCAAAATACCGAATACCAAATACAAAAAATTTCGATTTCGACCGGTAATTCTGTACTTACCAAATTATGCACAGTCCTACTTTACACTGATTGTTCTATTTCAAAATTGATAAAGTTTTTTCTAATGCTAGATTTTATTTTAGTTTGGTGAACAGCAATACTCCTATTTTATTTACATTGAAGAAATAGAATAAAAGTATTTTCTTAATTTTCGAATATATCAAGTTAAATTCGTCAAAGGTCTAGCTTAGTTTCTTTCCAGCAATTCACCCACTATCAGAAGTTAATACTGTTTATCCCAAAAATGAGTAACAATTAAATTTGTACGTAATTTAAAGAATATATGATTTAATTCAATACGAATAATTAAGAACAACAAGTAAATGAGTTAAAGACAAAATAAATGACCAAACCAATCGCAACGTAATGACCGAGCCTGGTCATGGATTGAACAGTAGAATTCATTCTCGATTGGACCCTCGATTTAAGCTTGGTCGCGGTGAAGAAAAGAACAAATGAATAATGCCTTGAACAATAGCTAGAAGACAAAAATAAACTTTTACTGCTTTGAGTTGCCTGTTACAATGTTCCAGAATAAAGAAAACCTTCCCCTTCGTATAGTAGGGGAATTTCAGTCTTAGTACAAGTCTAAAAAAGATAAAAATCTTCTTTTTCTGGTAATTGTTGATCGGCAGTTGATATTGAATGGGATTCGTGCCGTAATATCCGGTTGAGGGCGAATATTACGGCTTCCTGCTCGTCATGCATAAACGTTCACCACGTCCCCTGAGGTCCAGAAGCTATACTTGGCCCGAGCCCGTAATTTCACGGTGTCCGATTTTAGTTTTATCATTCATTCCTCCGAGGTTTCGATAAGAGGAGCTCCTGGCTTCTATTATAATCACTTCGAGCCGTGTGACGAGTGTCTGGTGTGTATATAAATTAAACTCGTACTCTGTCAAATTATAGTATAGAAAGATGTCGAACCCACAGAGATTGGTTTATCTATTCTACAGACGTTTCTTGTTTTAATTACTATTTGAAAAAATCAGAAAGAGTTGAGTTGTAAATTAACTAACTAAAAATGCATATATAGAGCAGTAGAAAATATTATGTTTTTCACAAATATAATAAAAGGTGTTGGGATCCTGACTTCACTTAATATTTCTATTATATAGTAGAATTATTATTCTTCAATTTCTATTTCTCAAAAAGGTATAAATGCCACGATTACAAATATATATTATTACTCAAGTTGAATAATTAATTGCACTCCTCTCGGTTATACAAATTAATCTTCAAAATAGTAACACTAAAGAACCAGAAATATATGATTGAGCTAAAATATGCTCTTGATAGTAAGTCCCTTTCGGTTTCCCTACTTGTTATAACTTATTATTACACCATTCGCCTCTCTCGATTACAAATAAGTGTAAAATTAATTATAACGTAAAAGAGATAGATGTTACTAAATAAATATTAACATTTACTAATACTACATTTAACTATATTATTTCTTCCGCCTCTCTCGATTACAGAATTAATAAACAATTAATATGTAGTATAAGATAGATAGATGTTAATAAATTAAATAACGTCTAACTGTAAAAGCAGATAAAAATTAAATAAATTCTAGCTCAAGCATGTGAATTTGAGGAATAATATCTACTATAATATAGAAATATTAAGATCCGTCTTTCTCCCAACACAAGAAAAGTTACTCCATACTGGAACTAGTATTAACAATGGAAATATTCTTGTCCATTAAATAAGAAAATAGAAAGAAATATTCAAGAAGAATAATTCCCCCTATTTAATCAAAAGCAGAAACTAGAGTAATTTTTTACACTGGAATTTATTTAGAAACAACAACTAAACCACTATTGTGATTTAAAAAAAAAGATAACTCGATACTAGTAAAAGAAATAAAATAGAGAAACTTATTAAGAATTTGGATTCAGACTTCTAGCTCTAAGCTTTCTCTCTACTGTGTTGCCTTTCTCTGATCGAGCAACATCTTCTTATATAAGAAAGTTTCATGATGACGTCTGGATTTGGTACTAGATTTCCATGGCAAATCTAGATTTTGCATTTGCAGATATGAGAATTCATCATTCTAAGTTTAGATTTCGTCGATTTCATCATGACAAATCTAGATTTTGCATTTGCAGAATTTGAATTCTCGATTTGGTGCTAGATTTCAATGGCAAATCAAGATTTTAATTCATTGCAGAGATGAGAATTCTGCAATTCTAAGTTTAGATTTCATCATGGCAAATCGAGACTTGGTGCATTGTCACGGCAGTAATGACTCGTAGCTCGATTTCACACTTCTCGGTTGTATTTTTCTTCATGCCGCGCACATAATTCTTCTATAATTATTCCTGCAAAATAAAGTTAAGAATATGGAGGAAACATGATAATTTATATATTTTTATGAGAGAAATTATGTGGTTAAGATCAGGTAAAATACACTTATCAAATTCTCCCATACTTAAACTTTTGCTCGTCCTTGAGCAAAGAAAAAAAATGAACATAGTAACTAAATACTTTAAGTGAAATCATGAGAGGTTTTGACAGAGAAGAATTGACCAAGACCAATCCACGAGTTCAAACAACTTTCAGCTGTACTCATGTTCACCAATTGAGAACTGAAATCATAATATTTTCTAATCCCAAGTGTGTCTCACTGAATGAAGAGAGATGCCCATATATCACATAATATATAGATATAGGATCAAAGAAGGGCATAGATAAAAATATATACTCACTCTCAACAAAGAAGTACCTCAAGCTACTGGAAATAACCATAAGCTTGACTATCATGTGGTTCTCCACTAATATAGGAGTCTCTGAGTTAAGATCATGTAGGACTTTTGCAAGGTTGTAAAGTAGGCTTTAGGGATGGGTAGGATACATATAGATAATAGTGACTCAAATTCCCTATGGGCATTACACATTTATTTTATCTCTTAACTACAATTGCCTTTCATCTCATTTAAACAATAAACTTCTGTTTTGTTTCATCCCTTTCAATTTTTTTTTATGGAGTTGCCAACTTTTCTTTGTTGCTTTTTTTTTTTGTGAAATTCTGAAGCAACTATTTTTTTTAGTTCTTACGACAACATCTCAAAATATCGACAACTTCAAACAATTATTCTTTCACCAGTTATTTACAATTACACCTCACGCCAAGATTTTTATATTCAGATCAACTCTTAAGGTTCCCGAAAGGGAATTGGGTGAACAAAGAACAAGTCATAACAACAAACAGGCTAAGGGTTAAAGCATGGCGACCAACAAAATAATAGATAATTTATTTAGGCACGACTGGGCTAACTAGGGATAAAAATTATTAAGGTAGGTCAATTTAGGCTATGGCTCAACAAAGAAGGCCTACGTTCATTTCTTAACTCAAAGATCTACCTAGAATTTCGCCTCAATCCACATTCAAGGCAAGTTCTAGATTTCCAGATAAGCAGGAGAACTAGACAATATAAGCTAACCGCACAATACACTTGGGCTAACGAAAACCATGATTTCAATCACCAATAAGTAAGTATGAGTTTAGAAAAGTGATCATAAAACTCGTGAATGGTACTTAATCGAATTCGTCTTTTCTAAATGTCATGCTTTTCAAGTCAAATCAAGTTTAGCCAACTTATTTACCAAAACAAGTTAAAACAGCTAAAAGTCCTAAAAAATGTTCAGTTCAAAATATTACGACCATGGCAAAGAACTGAACAAGAAATCCATGGAAGTATATGTTATAAGTTGCCTTAAGAATAAGGCAACCAAAATTTTTTCATTTTTTTTATTTTTATAATTTTACTAAAAACATTTATTTTAGTTGTAAAATATACTCTCTTTTTTTTATTTAACCGAAAAAAAACTTGAAAGAAACACATATATAACAAACATATTCCTCTACCCCCAAGCTTAAATAATGTCATGTCCTCATGACAAATAAATTAAAAGTAAAAGGAGATAAAGGAGCTTCCCTGATGTTTTTCGATTCTAGCCTCATTTCCTTTTTCTTGGCTTCTCAAGGTTTTTCTCATATAATAAAGACAAGATTATGGCAAAGAAATGTTCTCTTTCGTGATAGGAGAAAACTTTCATTGTCTCAATCATGAGAGTGCTTCTTTATTATGGAAAAATATATTAATACATACTACATACACACATATATATAATATAATACAAACATGCAATTATTTATTATTTTTTTTTTACCTTTTGTTATATAAGAAAAAAACTAATTTTATTATATATATTTACTAAAAGGAAATATTATATGTTACTACTAATAATTTAAAGATTAAAGAGAGGGAAAGAAAATAGCTCTGAGTTTAACGTTGCCAGCTCGACTTATTTTAAAAATTAGGCAAAAAGAATTGTTGAAGCCTGTTTGTCGAAGAATCTGCTGATATAACGCTTCAAACGACGACCGTTTACTTTGAATTTGTCTCCCCCATCTGTATGTTGTACTTCAATGGCACCATAGGGGGTCACTTCTGTTACTGTATATGGTCCTGTCCAGCGTGACTTAAACTTTCCTGGGAATAATCTCAATCCTATTGTACAACAGAACATGATCTCCAACTTTAAAATCTTTATGGCGGATGAGCTTGTCATGCCACCTTTTTGTCTTTTCCTTGTACAATTTAGCATTTTCATATTCTATAAGTCTTAACTCTTCCAACTCATCAAGCTGCAATAAACGATTTTTATTTGCATCTGGTAAGTTTAGATTCAACAATTTTATAGCCCAATATGCTTTATGTTCTAATTCCACGGGTAAATGACAAGTTTTCCCAAAAACTAGTCTATAAGGAGATGTGCCTATGGGAGTTTTATAAGCAATTCTGTATGCCCATAAAGCATCATCCAATTTTAAAGACCAATCTTTTCGAGAAGAACCAACAGCTTTTTCTAAAATTCTTTTTAATTCTCTGTTGGAAACTTCTACTTGCCCGCTTGTTTGAGCATGATATGGAGTTCCTGTTTTATGAGTTACTCCATATTTTAACAACAAACTAGCAAATTGTCTATTTATAAAATGAGTTCCTTGATCACTTAGTATAACTCGTGGAGTTCCAAATCTAGAAAAAATATTTTTCTTGAGAAAAGCACAAACAATATGAGCATCATTTTTTCTAGTAGCAATTGCTTCTACCCATTTTGAAACATAGTCAACGGCTACCAAAATATATTCATATCCGTTTGAAGGAGGAAAAGGACCCATAAAATCAATGCCCCAGACATCAAAGATTTCGCACACAAAAATAGAGTTAAGAGGCATTTCGTCCCTTTTTGAAATGTTACCGATTCTCTGGCATTTATCGCAAGTGGCGACATAATTCCTTGCATCTTTGAATAGAGTAGGCCAGAAAAATCCAACTTCAAGTACTTTAGCTGCTGTCCTTCTTCCGCCATAGTGTCCTCCTGTAGCCCCATCATGGCAGTGACTTAAGATGTTGTTCATTTCTGTCTCCGGTACACATCTCCTGATTATGTCATCTGCACAAAATTTAAACAAGTAAGGATCTTCCCAGTAATAATGTCTTGCTTCTTTTTTAAGTTTTTTCTTTTGTTCATAAGAAAAATCTTTTGGAATCCATCCTCCAGCCAAGTAGTCGGCAATATAAGCAAACCACGGTGGTCGATTTATAACGGTTGTGACTGAAAATATATGTTCATCAGGAAATTCCTCTTTGATATCTTTTATCTTGGTAGGAGGATTTTCCAAACGAGACAAATGATCAGCTACCTGATTCTCAGAACCTTTTCGGTCTTTTATTTTAAGATTGAATTCTTGCAAAAGGAGTATCCATCTTAGCAATCTGGGTCTAGCATCTTTCTTTGCTAAAAGGTATTTTAAAGCTGCATGATCAGTATAAATTGTAACCTTTGTTCCTATCAAATAGGAACAAATTTGTCAAATGCAAATACTACTGCAAGTAGTTCCTTCTCAGTTGTAGCATAATTCTTTTGAGCTTCATTGAGGGTTCTACTTGCGTAGTGAATAAGCCTGAAAATCTTGTCTCTTTTTTGTCCCATTATCGCTCCTACTGCTGTATCACTTGCATCACACATTATTTCAAAGGGTTGGCTCCAGTCAGGAGAAACAACAATTGGAGCATTAGTCAATTGTTTCTTGAGAATTTCAAATGCATTCCTGCAATTATCTGAAAATTCAAACTTCACATCTTTCATCAGTAGGTTAGTCAGAGGTTTTGAGATTTTTGAAAAATCTTTTATAAACCTTCTAAAAATACGTGCATGCCCTAAGAAACTTCTAATACCTTTAACAGTGGTAGGAGGGGGAAATCCTTCTATAAGATCAATTTTAGCTGTTGGCCCAAGATCAGTTGAAGTTTTGAAGAATGACAAACGAACTCAGTGAAGGACCAGGTTCATCTAAGGAGACACAGTTGTTATGGCCCATACACATGAGATGCACGTGAAGAAGATAAGTCCTTGAGATCAAGAAGCAATATCTTGATGAATATCTTCTGAACTGATCGAAAAGATTGCATATAGGATAAGGAGTTGAAGTCTCCTTATGAAAAGAGAATTACATCCGGATCAAGAATATGGATTAGGAGTTAGAGTTGTTCTTGGACTCGAATTGTCAAAGGATCCACAATTCGAGTTCTTATCAAACTCTGATTACTAACTCTATAAATATAACGACTGTTCTCTTTTACAGGTGTATGCACATAAGCAGAAGTTAAGCATATTTGAGAGCAAAAAGATCAAGTCTGATTTGCAAGCAACATATGCGAGATACAAGTGTGCACGTCTGAAGCTACATGAACTAAGATAGAAGAACCAGTTTCATCATTGTGTTTATTCTAAGTCTAGTTCAATTGTAGTAGGTTTTCATATTGTACCTTTCAGCTTTCCTAGAAGCAATTGTATTAGGTACTCTGAGTATTCAAGTTAGAGTTAACTTGAAAGTGTCGCAACAGTTGAGGCTGTGTGCTACACTGGGATTAGAGTTAATCCTTAGGTTTACAAAGAGTTTTGTAAATGCAGTTTTTGGCTCAGTGATTTTAGTGGAGTTGGGAAAATCCTACTGAGTAGTAGGTCGTGATTTTTTCACCTTTTGAGCCAGGTGTTTTCCACGTAAAAATCTCTGTGCACTTTACTTTCAGTATTTATTATTCTGCAAACTGCTGTAGTTAGAACACTTAAAAGAACCAGGTTCTTCTAACGCGAAAATTAGGTACCACACAAATCACCCCCCCCCCCTCTTGTGTGGTATTGACGTTTATAACATCACCTTTGTGCTACCCAATTTTTTAATCATAAATGGATGTACTAATATTAAAACATGTTAAGCGGTATAAACTATTAAATCACTAGTTTAGTATATATTTTTGTTGTCAAAAACTTAGCCATTGAAGGGAGCTTCAGCGTGAAGAAGAAGAAGACTGTTTTGGGAATTTTTTCCAACTAATATTTCACTGTAGTAACTAACTATTATATACATCCATACAAAATAATAACTATGACCACTCTATGTTCTAACATGTACACTTTGGTCCTAACTAATTGGATAAACAAACTAACTAGTCCAAGTCTAATTACAAGTAACTTCCAATACTCCCCCTCAAGCGGGTGGATGAAGAATGTTCAAGACACCCAGCTTGCCTAGTAAAAAATGATGTTGCCCTGAAGGTAATCCTTTTGTGAGAAGATCAGCTTGCTGATCCTTAGATGACACATATTGAGTAGTGACCAGTCCTCTTTTGATGTGTTCTCGAATGAAATGGCAATCGATCTCAATGTGTTTAGTCCGTTCGTGGAAGATAGGATTAGCAGCTATTTGCATTGCTGCTTTGCTGTCACAAAACAGTGAGATTGATTGCACAATGGATACTCCTAATTCTGAAAACAAACCAAGCAGCCATACAACTTCAGAAACTGCTGATGCCATGCTGCGATACTCTGCCTCTGCACTGCTCCTTGACACACTNCCTACTGAGTAGTAGGTCGTGGTTTTTTCACCTTTTGAGCCAGGTGTTTTCCACGTAAAAATCTCTGTGCACTTTACTTTCAGTATTTATTATTCCGCAAACTGCTGTAGTTAGAACACTTAGAAGAACCAGGTTCTTCTAACGCGAAAATTAGGTACCACACAAATCNACCCCCCCCCCCCCCCGTCTTGTGTGGTATTGACGTTTATAACATCATAAATCATACTTTTTCCGTTAGTAAATTAAGTTAATTTGATTATTTCCATTTACTTATTTTCTGATCTTTTACTTTTTTTCTTTTCATCTTAAACTTCACGGGTGGATGTACTATATATGATGAGGTCGCATTCACTGTTTTCACTTTGAACTATATATACTAAGCTAGCTGCCAATGTCACAAAATATATATATATATATATATATATATATATATATATCCGTCTCTGTGTTTGCTCTTTGTTGCGATGGATTTAGCTCTAATTAATCTGTAACGATCAACCAGAAAAGGGGAAGAAGTAAAGTTTACGTACAAATATTTGAAAGTGGAGAATAATTGCGTGTGTGCATATTATGCTTAGTTAGTACTAGTTTAACTTCTATATACCGGCAGTATAAAAGAATTTTTATATACATCATCTAAAAGATAAGTAACTATAATTAACTGTGCATAATAAATTGAATTAGTTACTTGAAAAATAAGGCTGCGTACAATAGACCCTTGTGGTTCGGCCCTTCTCCGGATCCCGCGCATAGCAGGGGCTTAGTGCACCGGGCTGCCCTTTTTATTAAAAATATTTTACTTGAAAAATAAGACACGCAACCTGCTACAACATGTTAAATTACAGTAATATAAAATTTTTACACTATCAATAAATATAAGTTAAATCATTGTATATATTGTCACAATAGAGTTGTGGTTGCATGATTCTATGCATCCACTTTCTTAAATCATGGATCTTGGCTCTTTCTTGCAATCAGTTAACTTTTGGCAATTTTAACTAACAAAAGCAAAATATTTATTTTAGATGGAGTAGTTGGAATCATTTTGGCTGCAATATTGATGAGAAAGTCATAAGAGAAACTGGTAAGTGTTAACTACTGATACTATAAGTGATTTATATACTACTATTTGTTATTTGCCTGCATTGCTTAATTTAACCCCTGATGTTGAACTTTCTTTTGTTTGACAGCTGATGCCTTGGTTTCAACTGGTCTTGATAAACTTGGATATAATTATGTTAATATAGGTATGTCCTCAACTAAAGATGGATCCAGGATTTACATTTACATTCCGAGTCCAAAATAGTTGCGTTAAGGGTGGCGGATCCACCCTGCAACCTATGGGTTCACGTGAATCCAGTAGTTTTTGTTCAAACAGTGTAAATTTGTTCGAAAAATTCACTAAATATCTACAAATATGTGAATGTGAACCTAGTTACTATTGAAAATTTACTCGAGATTGTTGCAGGAACCCATAAACATTAAATTCTGGATCCGCTCAGGTTACACCATAACAGAAACTGATAAATACTTAAACCATGTCCATGTGTAACATTTTTCTTTTTTAGATGATTGTTGGGCCGAACCTCAACGCGACGATAAGGTACCCTTGTCTCAACTGGAAACTGTGTTTGGTACTGCAATTCAGATTATTTTATGTACTATCTTCCTTATTAGTTTTCTTTACTTATAAAATCTAAAATTCCAGGGAAATTTTGCACCTAAAAAGTCCACATTTCCTTCTGGAATGAAAGCTCTAGCTGACTATGTTCACAGTAAAGGTCTTAAGCTAGGAATCTACTCAGATGCAGGGTAAACTTGCACATAACATTCATTTTAAAAAGATATCGTATTTGATCACGAAAGACATCATTTTAAGAGATTTTATTTTGTTCTACAGGTATTATACTTGCAGCAGAAAAATGCCTGGTTCACTTGGTCATGAGGAACAAGATGCAAAAACTTTTGCAGCATGGGTGAATAATACTTTCCTGATTAATCTTGATATTTTTTAATTGTAAAAAAATTCGAATACATTTGTAAGTAACAGCATTTTCCTTCAGGGTATTGATTATTTGAAGTATGATAACTGCAACCATGATGGAACAAAGCCAACTGCGCGGTAAATATTTGGTGTTTCTGTTCACCTCGTGAAATCATGTGTGACAGATTCCACTAGTCGTCTATCGCGTGTTCTTTTCTTAACCGGGTATCTGTCTTGTGTAGATATCCTGTAATGACAAGAGCTCTAATGAACGCAGGACGGCCAATCTTCTTTAGTCTTTGTGAATGGTGACAACAACTTTTTCCCTATTAAAGATTACACTTATGCTTTCTTCTTCTGTGCTCTCATTTCACACTATTATATTGATGCTATGTATGTACCTATTTAATTTATATAGGGGTGACTTGCATCCGGCGTTGTGGGGTGGCAAAGTAGGTAACAGCTGGAGAAACACGATTGATATTCAGGATACATGGGAAAGGTAATACATTTATAAATTGATAGATTTCATGTATACTTTGATCTTGAATCTGAAAATCTTGTTCATTTATCCTTGTTTGACAGCATGATTTCGCGAGCAGACCAGAATGAAGTTTATGCAGACCTTGCGCGACCTGGTGGTTGGAATGGTTAGTATTAAACATGATGCTTTTTAGTTTTTTGTTAAAATCCCACATTCTTACAATTGTTTGAAAACAGATCCTGATATGCTTGAGGTGGGAAATGGAGGGATGACAAAGGATGAATACATTGTCCACTTTAGTCTCTGGGCGATTTCAAAGGTAAAAAAGACAGGCAAATTTATATTTCACTTCTTTTTAGAACTATTTGTGACAGAATGTATGATCCATTTTGAGCTTTGTTGCTAACTCCAGGCTCCCCTTATCATCGGTTGTGATGTGAGAAACTTATCAAATGATACCAAAGAAATACTTGCCAACAAAGAGGTCATTGCTGTGAACCAAGGTACTAAACCACATATTATGTTAACAACAACTAGTCATTAGTTATGATTTATACGCGAAACCAGGTCCTTTTGAGTAGTTTTCAAGGTATTAATAGTCATTTCATTGCTTTAAACAGATGAATTAGGTATCCAGGGCAAAAAGGTTAGAATGCAAGGCGATCTCGAGGTGTGGGCAGGGCCTCTATCAGGCTATAGAGTAGCTCTATTGCTTCTCAACCGCGGCTCTACTAAACTAGAAATAACAGCTCTCTGGGAAGACATTGGGATCCCTCCTAACAGTGTTGTAGAAGCAAGAGATCTTTGGGAGGTATGTGTTTATGTTACAAACTTAAAAATTCCTAACTCTGTCATATGGAAGATTCCTGGATAAAAGATTTCAAAGTTAATCACAAAGGCAGAACTTTAATTTATAACCATTATTCACTCACTGATTGCTACTCCCTCTATTTCAAAAAGATTGGTACTATTTCCTTATTAGTCCGTTTCAACAAGATTGACACCTTTCAATATTTCTTGAATAAGAAGCATTTATAGCCACACGAATTCTATATGACAGGTTTAAGGCCACAAGTTTCAAAGGTTTTACAGCCACACAAATATTGTGGCTTATTTAAGACCAGATATCTCAAAAGTCTTCTCTTCTTTATTAAAGTTCATGTCTAGTCAAACTACGACAATCTTTTTAAAACGGAGGGAGTAGCTCTTTACATATTGTGGGATTATTTTTGCATTTTGGTACAAAATAACATGGTTGTGATTTTGAGATGCAGCACAAGACATTGAAGACAAGATTTGAAGGGAATTTGACAGCAACAGTGAACTCTCATGCATGCAAGATGTATGTATTGAAGCCTATTGCTTGAGGATTCAAAGGATGCTTTGCACCACACTACTCATTTCTCTTCCTCTCAAATTTGTTATGCTTTAATACAAAGATAGACTAGTCATTTGTAGAATTAAATATCATTAATTAGATGGAATGCAAAGTTCCTTCCATTATATACTAGTAGTTGTGTTTTCTCTATATATAGCTTTATGATTTTGATTTTCAACTTCAGTTCCACATATTATAATAGATCAATTTGGTATTTTCTTCCAAATTTGATCTGTATATCAGTACATGATCCTGCAATGTATCTTGCGTAAAGTAATACGGTTTTTAAAAGGGGAGCTACGCCTATTGCCTATCTCAACGTATCTCGCATAAAGTATTACGATTTATAGAAGGGGAATTATGCCTATCTCAATAAAAGTCTACGATTAGTTTGAAGAATTTCTCGAGATTCGAGCAACTGTGGATGATAATAAGTACTCAGTAAATACGGTTCCCATGTATATAGTTTACTATTATTTGATTCCTTTCAAAAAGGTGACTATGGATTGCTTACTAGAATATTTTAGTTGCCTACTTGTATTACAAATATTATCGATCAGGTTCATATTCATTTATCACATGCATCTTACGAAAATAATGTATCCAAGATCAGGTCATCAATTTATAGGGGACAACTTAAGAAGCACAATTCACGGTATGTTATTTTTTGGAGATGTTCCATGCAAGAGATTTTAAAATATAGACTGATTATTTAAGGGGATGTCAACAGAAGCACGTCTTGAGCATAAAACTAAATTAAAGAATTTATTAAAAAACAAAAAGAAACAACTATAGCACGTGCTTGACAGCTAGTTCATAATTAAAGTGGAGGTCTATAAATTATGACCACTGGAAAGCAAAGAGAAGTATAATTTCTATCATGGCATTGATTAAGCTTTGTTCTATTTTCGTTGTTCTTCTTGCAGCAGTCACTGGTTAGTATCTATTTTTACTATCTTTAAAATTTTGATTCTGCTTGCTTTCCATTATGTATTTAGGTACATATGTGAGACTATATACATATTTTGTACGTATGCAAGAATATGCATGCATCTTTATCCATGACATTTAGATTTTAGACATGTATGTTTTATAATGATGTACTGGTTATAATTTGATTTTATAATTATGATGATAAAATATTTCAGTCAACATGCCGTGGATTTCAAAGACACAATTCATGGCTACACTCGATGTTAAGCATGATCTCTCAAGAATTACGAGGAGGTTATTCCCGCAACTTAACACTTGTTGGAATTCTTGCACTTCTGACAGTGATTGTAGTGACTGCTGGATATGTTGTACTTGTTGGTACAACGCTACTCTATTAGAAGATAAACCTTCCTGTAGGTTTTGAGATTTCAATCTAATTTCAGTGTTTTCGTCAGTCTTTTCTTAGTTATATATTTGTGAGTTAAGCTTTGTATTAATAATGAAACAAAATGCAAAGAGCTGATGTTGGCAAGCAGCGACTATATGTTTCTCGTAAAGAGGTACTCAATGCTTATTCAACTGTGCCAAAATCAATTTGGAGTATGGACATATTCTGGTAAGCTCAAAAATGAAAAAATAATTTTAGCAAAACCAGATTTGGAATAGGCATCACGTATATCTCGCGCGCAGGGGGCATATAGACCCGTTTTGCCTTCAGGACCAATTTCTCATGTGCACGAGACCACTCCCTTTTACCATCCCAACAAAGAGCAATTCAATATAAAGAGAAGGAAAAGACTTTCCACCAGCAATGAGGGACACTTTGTCTTTCACAAAAGACAAAGAAGTAAAGAAAGAAAGGGACCACAAAGAAGTCTTTGGCTTTGCATTAACAAGATTAATAATACCAACAAATTGCACTTCAGATGCACTTAAGGCCAATAAGTCTGAAGTTAAAAATTGCACTTCAGATGCACTTAAGGACAAAAAGTCTGAAGTGCAACAAACGTTTTCATTCACTTAAGATCAATAAGCCTTAAGTGAAAATTTACATTTCAGATGCACTTAAGGCCAAATAGGTCTGAAGTGAATGGTTTCATGCGCTTACGGCCAATAAGTCTGAAGTGAAAAATTACACTTCAGATGCACTTAAGGCCAAAAGGTCTAAAGTGCAACAAACGTTTTGCTGCACTTAAGGCCAATAAGTCTAAAGTGAAAAATTGCACTTCAGATGCACTTAAGGCCAAAATATCTGAAGTGCAACAAATGTTTTGCTACACTTAAGGCCAATAAGTCTGAAGTGAAATGTCACGACCTAAAAATCTAACTAGTCGTGATAGCACCTAACTCAGCCCGCTAGGTAAACCAATTAACCTCTATCCAGTTCCAATGACATTTAATACGACAAATAAGTAAAAGAAAATATCTGAATCTTATATATTTTCCAAGGAGTGGTAGGACAAATCATTAGCTTCTAAAATTAGAATTTACAATGCTGGTGTAAAATAAAAATACATCATCTGTCTGGATAATACATAAACAGATTTTTCAAAAGTCTAGAGCTGCCATGAACAAGAGGCAGCTATAACCAGAACGCATGTACATCTTCAAATCCAGCTCCCGTCGATCACAACAACGTCAGCAACCAATATCTGCACGCAAGGTGCACAAGTGTAGTATGAGTACAACCGACCCCATGCACTCAATAAGTAACAAACCTAACCTTAGGTTGAAAGTAGTGACGAGCTGGAACAAAGGTCGGGTCCAACACCAATAGCCAACAACAATTCATAACAACTTAAAGCAAGTAATAAAAGAAGTAACACATAGATAAAAAGCTCAATTTATTCATAGTTCCCGAAAATAGTTTCGCTTTTCAAGTACATCAGTGAAAACCCAAGTCTTTTACCGAAATTGCCAAAATAAGAGTAAGTTTAAAAACTGTAATTTTTCCCAAAAGCTTTCCACGGTAAGTGCTTTATTTTTCAAATGGCATGAGGAAAATACATCTCTATGCTTATATGTCAATATGTGTGAGAAGTCATGAATGACGTGATACCGTATACCATGAGGAAAATGCATCTTTATGCATGTATGTCAAGTGTGCATGTCAAATGTGATGCAATTCAGTGATAAAATCATATGCATACTCCCAGAGTATCAATTCACTCAGTCTTCCAAGTCCCTCGGTCCTCCCAATCACTCGGCACTCGCACTCTGTAAGTACCTGCACTTACTGGGATTGTATACAGACTCCGGAGGCGCTCCTTCAGCCAAAGCGCTATAACAGGCCAATCATGGCATAAATCAATAAAACATGCTGCGGCGTGTAGCCCGCTCCCATCATGAATCACATGTTGCGACGTGCAGCCCGATCCCATAAACATCCTCACCATCAGGACCTCGGCCTCACTCCGCCATCAATCTCTCCAGTCTCTCAGGCTCTCAATATCATGAAAAATCTACCCAGAAATAATGATGTGATGTATTAATAAATGGCAACAGAGACTGCGATATGATATGAATATGAATGCGTATGACTAAGTATGTAAATGCAATGTAAGCAGATAAATCAATAGGATAAGTGACCTCAGTAGGACCCGACAGGAGAAGCATGTATCCTAGACATGGTTTCTAATATGGGTCACAGATCAATAGCTCTAATATGTAGAGATTCATGGTTACAGATAAGATTAGGTAACTACACAGTTCCACAGGGATAACGGAGTCACAATTCACACGATGCACGCCCACACACCGGTCACCTAGCATGCGCATCACCTCCACACCAAACACATAACACGTAATTCGGGGTTTCATACCCTCATCATCAAGTTTAGAAGTGTTACCTTCCTCGAACAAGTCAAATCCAATATTGAGCAAGCCAAACGATGCTCCAAAAATATCATCCTGCACGTACCGACCTCCGAACGGCTCGAAACTAGCCAAAAGCAACTCAAATACATCAACTAAGGCCAAAGGAAGCAAACACAATCGATAATGGTCGAATCTTTAATCAAAAGCCCAAAATCGGCTAAAAAGTCCAATTCGGGCCCGCGCCTCGGAACCTGACAAAACGTCACAAAATCCGACAACCCTTTCAATTACGAGTCCAACTATACTAGTTTCATCCAAATACGACTCCGAATCGATTCTCAAAACTCAAAAACTCGGTCTATGAAACTTTAGGCTAAAACCCCCAATTTCTCTTTTGAAATCAATCAAATGCCAAAAAAGAAGATATATTCATGAAATATAATCAAAAATTGGTGGAGAACACTTACCTCAATCCATATGCTGAAAATCGCTTCAAAAATCGTCTCAATCCGAGCTTCATAGCTCCAAATATGCAAAAATGTCTGAAACCTTCGAAATAGAGTACCTTATACAGTGTTCCAGGGGTACCCTTCACGATCACAGTCACAAATCTTGCGATCGCGATTACAAAATTTTGTAGGACAATTTTTTCCCTATGTGATTGCGCCCATTTCCCTGCGATCGCGATGAACAAACTTCCATTTAACTCTTTCCAACTTTTCTCAGACACCTTGTAGTATATTAGTCATAACATTTTGTACAAAACCCAAAATGACAAATGGTTTGATTTATGAAAATTAGACATAAAGAGCTACAACTTTCATTTTTTAATCAGCTCCAAATTCCTTATAGATTGCAAGTTATAAGCTTCCAAAGTCAGGTCAGTGCAACAGGGATTTTCTTCTATGCGATCGCAGGATATCTTCCGCGATCGCGAAACACTGCACCATTTTTCCTATTTTACTCTTCGCTATCACGACCAAATCCATGTTATCGCAATATACACCTATGTAGCCAAAATCAACAGCTAAAAATGGCTTAGAAATGGTCCAAAACCACCCCGAAACTCACCCGAGCCCCTCGGAACTCCGTCCGAACATAGCAACAAGTCTCATAACATACACGAAGTCATTCGATGCCTCAAATCACAAGTAACAACATCGAAACGATGAATCGCACCTCAATTCGAACTTGAATGAACTTTGAACTTTCAACTTCCAAAGGATGAATACATTGTCCACTTTAGTCTCTGGGCGATTTCAAAGGTAAAAAAAGGGCAAATTTATATTTCACTTTTTATTGGAACTATTTGTGCTTCTCAAGACAGAATGTATGATCCATTTTGAGCTTTGTTGTTAATTCCAGGCTCCCCTTATCATCGGTTGTGATGTGAGAAACTTATCAAATGATACCAAAGAAATACTTGCCAACAAAGAGGTCATTGCTGTGAACCAAGGTACTAAACCACATATCGCTTAACTATGTCTTCAACACGCCCCCTCACGTACTTGCTTGATTCTTTTTGATGAGCCAAGCACGTGGAAATTCATTTTGATATTGGGTGGCGGTGAGACTTGAACTCAGGACCTCTGCCTGTTCTGATACCATGTTAAAGAGTTTGACCATCTCATCTAAAAGATTAAGTTGTTAGAGATAACACACTTTTATTTACTTAATTACGTCTTCAACATATACGTGAAACTAGATCCTTTGAGTAGTTTTCAAGGGTATTAACACACTCGTTTTAATTAATTTAAACAGATGGATTAGGTATCTAGGGCAAAAAGGTTAGAATGTAAGGCGAACTCGAGGTGTGGGCAGGGCCTCTATCAGGCTATAAAGTAAGTCTAGTGCTTCTCAACCGCGGCTCTACTAATATAGAAATAATAGCTCTGTGGGAAGACATTGGCTTCCCTCCTAACAGTGTTGTAGAGGCAAGAGATTTTTGGGAGCTAAGTCACACCTCTCTACATCCCTATATAACAGTCATTCACTATAACACATTTTTCTTGGAACCGGTTTGTATATTAAGTTATAATATATATTTTCTATAATAGTACTTTATTATATCAGCCAAAAAATATCTGAACAAATGAGGCTGTTAGAGAAAGGTTTGACTGTATGTATTTAATTTATGTACAAACTTACAAATTCCTAACTCTCTCCTATATATGGAAGATTCCAGGATAAAAGATTTCAAAGTTAATCACAAAGGCAGAACTTTTAATTTATAACCATTATTCACTCATTGATTGCTAGCTCTTTACATATTGTAGGAATATTTTTGCATATTTTTTGTTAGAAAATAACATGGTTGTGATTTTGAGATGTGTCAAAATAATGAAGAAGATGGAGAAGAACAGCTCACCTTGGATGAGCTCTAATGGCGGTTGAGAGGAGCCATAAGAAATGAAGCTTCTGGAAGATTTCTACTCAGTTTCATCAGAAAAGGAATTGAAGTATTTTTGTACTATTATGAAACAAAATACAGAAGAAAATGAATTAGCTAGTTACTACAATGTATCTACCCCTATTTATACTATGTATCATCTACACATCTACAATACAACAATACATAAATATATACACGTGCGTTAATACCCCCCCCCCCCTCCCTCAAGTTGGAAGGGAGGGACTCACAGCCAACTTGCTAAGTAAATTGCAATGTTTTACTCCTGTGAGGGGCTTTGTGAAGATGTCTGCCAGTTGATCATTTGTGGAAATGTGATGCAGTGTAATGGTCCTTTCGTGCATTTGATCACGCACAAAGTGACAGTCCACCTCTATGTGTTTGGTGCGTTCGTTGAATACAGGATTCTTGGCTATGTGAATTGCTGCTTGACTATCACAAAAGACTTGAACAGGTAGTGTCAAGGGAGCTGCCAACTCTGCAAGCAATCTAAGTAGCCAAACTAACTCTCCAACAGCTTGTCTAGCAGCTCTATATTCTGCTTCTACTGAGGATAGTGATATGGTCTGTTGTTTCTTTGATTTCCAGCTGATTGGACCATCCCTTAGTAGCACAACATAGCCACTGACTGACTTTCTTGAATCAGGGCAGGCTGCCCAGTCTGAGTCACAAAATGCTTGAATTATGTAATCATTGCTATTATACAGGAAGATTCCTAAATTTGGATCACCTTTGAGGTATCTCAGTACATGATAAGCAGCTCTCAAGTGTGGCTCCCTAGGACTTTGCATAAACTGACTCAAACATTGCACACTATATGATATGTCAAGTCTGGTATTGGTTAGGTAGTTCAACTTGCCCACTAGTTTCCTGAAATGTGAGGGATCAGGAAGCAGGGGCCCTTCATTTGCACTCAGCTTAGTTGAGGGATCCAATGGAGAGGTTAATGCAGAATACTTCATACAATCAAATTCTGACAGTAGATCCATTGTGAACTTTCTTTGTGATATTAATACCCCATTATCTTTGTATAGAATTTCTAAACCCAGAAAATAGTGTAGTCTGCCTAGGTCTTTTATTCTGAAGGTCTCATGTAGATACCTCTTTAGAGCACCTATTTCTTTCAAATCAGTCCCTGTCACTAGAACATCATCTACATAGACAGCTACAAACACCATTGAACTTCCATTCTTTTTGTAGAACAGAGAATAATCTAGCAGAGAATGTGTGTATCCTTTGGAACAGAGAGCTTCAGTTAACTTCTCATACCATTGCCTACTTGCTTGTTTCAAGCCATACAAGGACTTGTTCAATTTGCACACTAAATTTGACCTATCAACAGCTAGACCTTGAGGTACTTCCATGTAAACCTCCTCATGGAGGTCTCCATGAAGGAAAGCATTATTCACATCTAGTTGAAAAATATTCCAGGCCTTCTTTACTGCTATTCCAATTAAAGTCCTAACAGTTGTCATTTTAACTACTGGTGAGAAAGTTTCTGTATAATCTACCCCAGCTTCTTGAGTATAGCCCTTCACCACTAATCTTGCTTTTAGTCTCTATATACTCCCATCTGCCTTGTGTTTCTCCTTATAAACCCATTTACATCCTATTGCTCTCTTACCTGGTGGAAGAGGAACAAGACTCCAAGTATGATTGGCATAGAGAGCTTCAAATTCCTGATTCATGGCTGCTTGCCAGGCAGGATCAGCAGTTGCATCCTCATATGACCTGGGTTCAGTCTCATGAGAAATGAGTCTGATCAATTGCTGACTTTCAGAACTTAATGCATTGAGAGAGATACATTGGGCATTGGGTATAGATGCATTGAAAGAAAGTGAGGTTGTGCTTTGGTTTCTACAAGAAGGAGAGTTAGGATCACTTGTTTTCAACTTGGGTAGAGAATAGTTGTAGTCTTTTAAGTAGGTAGGGGTTTTGATGGTTCTGGATGGTCTTCCTGGATTTTCATCAGGTTCTTGTGTTGATGAGTTAGGGATATCATTGGGTAGGTTGTCATAGTTATCAGGAAAAGTGAAACTTTCCTCTGAACTTGAGGTTGCTTGAGGACTAGTCTGACTTACCCCCGGTAGTGAAGGATCAGGTGACACTGTTGGGAGACATACACTAGGAGAAGAAGGGACAAAAGATGACTCATGTGGAGGAAATAACTCATGTGCTAAATCTGCATCTACTTGGGGGAATGAAGGAAAAACTCTATTAGAACTAGAATGCAAAGCAAAAGGAAATACATTTTCATGAAATACAACATCTCTAGTAACATGAATTCTCTTTGTGACTAGATTGAGCACTTTGTAACCTTTTGTCCCAAAGGCCCCACAAAGACATGGGGTGAGGATCTGGATTCAAATTTGTCTTTGTGAGTCTTTAAGGTTGTGGGAAAGCAAAGGCATCCAAAACTTCTAAGATGTGAATATTTAGGTTTTGTTTTGTACATCAGTTCCAGTGGACATTTGTTTTTGAGAGTTGTAGAGGGAAGTCTGTTAATCAAATAGGTCGAGGTGAGTATACATTCTCCCCAGTACTGCATCGGAAGTTTGGACTGATATAACAAGGCTCTGGCTGTTTCCAAGAGGTATTTGTGTTTTCTCTCCACTATGCCATTTTATTGAAGAGTGTAGGGGCATGTTTTCTGGTGTATGATCCCCTCAAACTGTAAGAATGAAGTGGTTTCAGTGTTTATAAATTCAAGACCATTGTCTGTTCTGATGGTCTTAATGGAGCAATTAAATTGATTTTTCACCATGGCAGAGAAGGCCTTAATTATTTGTAAGGCATTGCTCTTACAACTAAGCAGATGAGTCCAAGTACATCTACTGTAGTCATCCACCAAGGTGATGAAATATTTATTCTTGTCATGTGTTGGCACATGATAAGGCCCCCATAGGTCAATGTGCAAGATTTCAAATGTTTTGGTTGTTGTTGTGGTTCTTTCTAAGAAAGGTAACCTACTCTGTCTAGCCATTGGACATATTGGACAGATAAAGGGTTGTTTGGATGAGAAATGGAAAGGTATAGATTCAATCCCTCTCATTTTGACAAAGGGTACATGTCCCAATCTAATCTATTGTGCCACAAAAGATAAATCATGTGTTTATCATTCATGGATGTATTACATGTAGAATTAGCATTTCCCTTAGATTGCACATAAGAACTGGTGGCAACTTTATTACATTCATGTGAACAAGTGTGTGAATTGATCAAAGAAGGTGAAACAGAGTTGTGTAAGCTAGATATAGTATGTGAGATAGGATGAGAACTAGTGCTATCAACACTGGTTACACTAGATGAAGAAGACTGAGTGACTACATCACCTTTATTTGATACACTATGTGAATTATCAGACACTAAAGAATTAAGCTTGCAGGAGTCTGGATTGTTGTGTTTGCAGGAGTCTGTTTTGTAAAGGTATAGACCATCCTTACTTTCACCAATTGCCAGAGGCCTCTTCAGTGAAGGGGCCTACAGAAGGATGCAAACAAATCTGGTGAATATGACAAAGCAATCGAATTGGACTGTTAGACAATGAATTGAGATTAGGTTGAACTCGAAACTAGGGACAAAGAGGACTCTCTTCAGAGTGAACTTAGGACTCATTACTACATCTCCCATTAGTGTAACCTTCACCTTATAACCATTAGGTAAAGTGACTAGAAAAGGATAGACTAAGGTCTTTATGTTAGTTAACATGGATTTATTATAGGTCATATGGTTTGATGCCCCAGAATCAAGTATCCAAGAGTCAGCAATAGATCTAGAACATTCATATGAATCAGAACATTCATATGAGCAAGATGAAATACCTGCAAAGTTCACAGCTCCTCCTTTTAGCTCATTTCCTCCACTTCCAGTATGAAAATTCTCCAGGATGCTCACTAGTTGATTGTACTGTTCCTTAGTGAGAGCTTGCATAGTCCTGTCTTGTTCATGTGCTACACCATTGCTTCCATCTGCACCTTCTACAACACTGTCTCCCTGTTCTCCATGTACATTAGCAGCAATTCTCTTCCCCTTATTGAGCCTTGGATCCTATGGATAGCCATGTAGCTTGTAGCACCTTTCCTTAGTGTGGCCTTGTCTCTTACAGTAATCACAAAAGGGTCGTGGCCTATTCCCAAGGTGTCCTCCTCTGTAGTTGCTGCTTCCAACTCTATTACCTTGCTGATTAAAGTTCACATATCCAGGATTGTCTCCAAAATTTGTATGCTGACCAAAATTTGTCCTGAACTGATTTCCTCCTGATCTGTTAGCACTCAAGGCAGTGGATTCCATCACCAGTTGATTGTTTGGTTTAAAAACTCTCTTTGTTTTTCCTCTTGAATGAGGATTGAAAAGGCTTGTGCAAGTGAGGGCAGCGGATTCATCATCAAAATGCTGCCCCTAACCACAGTATAGACTTCGTACAGCCCCATTAGGAATTGGATTAGCCTTCTATCCTGTTCTGCTTTCTGCATGTTGGCTTTAGCACCACATGTGCAATTGTATTTGCACTGGGCATGTGCATTTAGTGTGTTCAATTCTTCCCAAAGTTTCTTCATCTTAGTATAGTACCCAGTGATATCTAGGGTTCCTTGACTCAGCTCATTTATCTCCCTCTGTAATTGGTACAATTTTGCCCCATTCGTCTGGTCGTACCTGTCTTCAAGTTCCTTCCAAAGTTCCTGAGCATCATTGATGTACTGTAAACTATCTGCCAGATCCTTCGAAATTGAATTTAGGATCCACGATGTGACCATATCGTCACAGCGTTCCCATTGATCATACTTAGGATCCTGAGGTTGTGGCTTTTTGCATTTTCCGTTTATGAAACCTACTTTATTCTTCACTGAGAGACCTCTTAGAACTCCTCTCCTCCACGATCTATATCCTGATCCGTCAAAAATCGTCAGTACTAGTACAGATCCAGCACTCTCAGAGGGATGCATGTACAGCGGACTAGTCGAATCTAGAGCTACATTCGTGGAATCCGTCGTGTTCTCAGTTTCAACCATGATTATCGAGGATCGAATTGAAGAATCGAAGTGAAAATCGATGTTCGCACAGAAAGAGAGAAAATCGAGAGACTATGCTCGAATAGGGGAAAGAAATGACTGATTGAATATGAAATCAAGAGCCAAGCTCTGATACCATGTCAAAATAATGAAGAAGATGGAGAAGAACAGCTCACCTTGGATGAGCTCTAATGGAGGTTGAGAGGAGCCATAAGAAATGAAGCTTCTGGAAGATTTCTACTCAGTTTTATTAGAAAAGGAATTAAAGTATTTTTGTACAATTATGAAATAAAATACAGAAGAAAATGAATTAGCTACTTACTACAATGTATCTACCCCTATTTATACTATGCATCATCTACACATCTACAATACAACAATACATAAATATATACACGTGCGTTAATGATGCAGCATAAGACATTGGAGACAAGATTTGTAGGGAATTTGACAACAGTGATGACCCATGCATGCAAGATGTATGTATTGAAGCCTATTGCTTCATGAGGATTCACAGAATGCTTGGAACTAGAATTCTAAAATTTCTTCCTCCCATTTTGTTATATGCTTACATGACAAAACTAAACTAGCTAGTCATTTGTCTCTGTTTTGTTTCTATATGCAGTTCAAGATTTCTTTTACGTTCTTGTTGGTGATTTTTGGTGTGAATTCGGCTAAACCATACAGTGAATTAACTAAACATCACTAATAAGATGGGAATGCAAAGTCCTGTAGGCTGTAAATATATTTACTCCCTGCGTCCATTTTATATGGATGTGAAAATAGCACAGTCAATTTTCGGACTGGTAATTAAAAAATATATAGTCAGTGTTTGTAATATCATTGAAAAATAGCCATTGTTCTGCTGTAACACAAAAAATTCCAGCATAATATGCGGGATTATGGAGCTCCTGCGTATAAACTTCCAGCATATTATGTTGGAACTCTAACACACGGAAAGTTCCAGCATAATATATGGGATTATGGAGCTCATGCATATAAACTTCCCGCATATTATGTTGGAACTCCAGCACAATATGAAACTCCAGCACATTATTCTGGAAGCTCATATGTAAAATATTCGAACTCGAGCATATTATGCTGGAACAATTCCGGATTTTTAAGGGTGTTTTTGTTAGATTTTATCTCTACATAAAAAAGTGGCTAAATTTCGACTAATTTTAAAATTATGGCTATTTTTCAATTACAAGTTGTAAATCTGGCTATTTTTATTTTTTTCTATTATATGGAAATGTTTGACAATGATCAAAATTTAAGAAGGAAAGAAAGACTTTTAAAATTTATGGTCTAAAATAAGCCATAAATATTATAGTATAAATCATCTCATTAAAATAAAATGAGAAATTAAAAATTAAATTTTTTTTCCAAATATATAAAAGGTGTCTTTTTTTAGGACAAACTAAGTATGCTACATACAATGGGACGGAAGGAGGGAGTAGTTGTGTTTTCTCTACATGTAGCTTTCTGAATTTGATTCTCAACTTCAGTTCCACACCTTACAATAGATCAATTTGACCCGTAACCTTTTCCATATATATGATCCGTATAATCAGTTGATAATTATGCGCTATGCATCTTGTGTCAAGTATTGTCTTATGTGGGAAATTTATGCCATTGTCTATGCATATTAAATTACTAGTATCTATAAATGTACACATGATGATTTAAATATTTATTTATATGAAGGAATAATAAATTTAATTAATGAGAGAAATTTTATATATAATACTACAACAATCATCTAAATGCCGAAAAATATTATTACATTAGTGTCACGACCCAAAATCCATTAAGGGTCGTGATGGCGCCGGACACCACTGTCAGGCAAGCCAACCAATATACTTAATTAAGTTCTCGTTTTAATACTCTTGAAAACTAAGATTTTTCTTCAAATTTACCAACAAAAGATTATCGTTTCAGATCAAATTGAATGATAAGCAGTTAATACAAAATACTACATAACCCTACCAGAACACGATGTCACATGTGCATGAGCAATTTCTAAGAACTCGAATAAAGTACAACAACTGTCCGGAACACAAATTGGACAGAAAGTAATACAATGCTGAGAGAGACTATACTAGCTGCGGGTCGCCTCGAGAAAATACAGCTCACCTAGTCTCCGTGTCATCCATGCTGCTATGCCCAGTAGGCCACTAGGAATACCTGTACCTGTGCAACAAAATGCACAGCAAGTGTAGCATGAGTACAAAAACAACGTGTACTCAGTAAGTACCCCGCCTAATCTCGAAGAAGTAGAGACGAGATGGCAACTTCGACACTTACTAATGGTCCCATAATAATATTGTTAATGCGATGAATCACAGATTTATTAAGAACGACAGTAAATTCAAATGAGTCACGAAACAGGTAACAGTTCCTTTTTATTAAAAGTCTCCGGATTCATAATCCATTAATTAACGATTATCTCAAGTCGGGGAGAGCAGATATCAATATCAATAAACTTCAAGGCAGTAAATACAAGCATGCGCAACTCATGCCGAGGTCGTACGGCCCGATCCAACATAAATGTAAAACGTGCACTGCCGAGGGTCGAACGGCGCGAACCATAGATGCATCTATTACCCCGCTCACGAATCATACATGCGACGCGGTCAAATTTAGGTTAGCAGTCACCCTGCTCGCGAATCATACGTGCGACGCAAGTACACATAGAAATACATGCTCAAACAGCAAATTAAGAATTAATCGAGGAACATTTATCCAAATAAAAGCCAGTTCTCTTTTAACGATTTAAGAAAATGAAATTTAATTCTCTTAGAAAGTCATTTACCAATGCAATAGGATTTAAGAAATACAACTGTCAATAAGATTACAGATATCCCAAGTATAGCATGCTTTTGGGTCCTAGACTACCCGGACTTACACATATGAGTAGCTACGCACGGACTCTCGTCACCTCGTGCGTACGTAGCCCCCACAAATAGGAGCACATAACCAATTATTTCACCTATGGGGACAATTCCCTCTTACAAGGTTAGAAAGGAGACTCACCTCGCTCAGGAGATCCATAACCGGCATTCCACGCCCTTCCGAAGACTCGAATCGATGCACAATGCTCCAAAACTAGCCAATAAACATGCAAATCCATTAATATAAGTTCAATTACCCATAACGATCCAATTTATAACAAATTCCTAACCCCGATCGACAAGTTGACAAAATTGCCCTAGGGCCCACGTGCCCAGATTCCGAAATTTTTTGAAGATAAAGTTTACCCATAACCTCACGAACTCAAATATACAATTTACTCTCAATTTCATATCCAAAATCGTGGTCAAAATCCAAGAATATCAATTTTCTAGGTTTTCCCTCAAACCCCAAGTTTCTACCAATTTTCATGCTCAAATCCGTAACAAAACCGTGTATTTAACTCACAAGGGGTGGAATTAACTTACCTCATGTTTGAATGATGAAATTCCCTCTTGGAGCTCTCCAAAAATCGCCCGACTAGAGTAAAATTGCCAAGACCCACGATTTAAAAGAACCTTACTGCATCCAGCGATACCGCACCTGCGGTCACACGACCGCTTCTGCTGTTCCGCAGGTGCGGCCCCTCTACCGCTCCTGCAGTTTCACTCCGGGCTCCCCTTTCCGCTTCTACGCCTCAACACCTGCAGGTGCGGTCCCGCTTCTGCGGCGAGATGATCGCATCTGCGGTCTTTCATCTCCACCCCAAAACCGCATCTGCGGCTCCGCACCTGCGGCCCAAGTCTCGCAGGTGCGGTTACACCAGCAACCAGCAACTTCAGCCCTTCCTCCAAGTTCCAATTCGATCCGTTAACCACCTGGAATCCATCCGAGGCCCCCGGGACCCCGTCCAATCACACCAACCAGTCCCAAAATACATTACGGACTAGCTCGAGGCCTCAAATCATATCGAACAACGCTAAAACCGTGAATCACACTCCAATTCAAGCTTAATGAACTCTAAAATTTCAAACTTCTACTTTCGGTGTTTAAACCTATCAAATCACGTCCGATTGACCTCAAATTTTGCACCCAAGTCATATTCGACATTACGGACCTACTCCAACTTCCGGAATTGGAATCCGACCCCGATATCAAAAAGTCAAACTCTCGGTCAAACTTCTCAAAAACCTTCAAATTTCTATCTTTAGCCAAATGACTTCAAAATGACCTACGGACCTCCGAATTCACTTCCGATCACGCTCCCAATACCAAAATTACCATACGGAGCTATTCCCAGACTTGAATTCCCAAACGGACATTGATAACACTTAAATACACTTCAACCCAAACTTATGAGATTCTTCCTAAATGCTAACTTCCACAATAGGCGCCGAAACGTTTCCGGGTCTTCCAAAGTCCGGACATACTCCCAAGTCCGAAATAATCATACGAACCAGTTGTAACCTTCAAATCCCGATTTCGAGGTCGTTTACTCAAAAATCCAACCTTAGTCCATTCTTTCAACTTACAGCTTCCGAAATGAGAATTCTCTCTCCAAATCAACTCTGAACTTCCTGGAATTCAATTCCGACCGTGCGCACAAGTCATAATACCTGAAATGAAGCTGCTCATGGCCTCAAACTGCTGAACGATGCGCTAGAGATCAAAACGATCGGTCGGGTCGTTACATCCTCTCCCACTTAAACATACGTTCGTCCTCGAACGTGCTAAGAACTGCGCTGCAGTTGTCCGAAATCACCGTTTAATATCTCGAGCACCTACCCGTGCCACCACAACTCAACTGGGCACCCTATCCCGATCCATCTGAAAGATATCCTTTTTCACTTAAGCGAATAAGCCTTAGAGCCCAATTCCAACATCCGAAATTCTCTGCCAGGCCTGTTTTCCATCATAAGAACACCGTATCAATAACTGTACGCAGCACCAAAACATGACTGCATACCTTAGCTGTATTCACACCCTGCACCACTTTACTCACAGGACCAGAAAACATTCTCTGATCAAATCAGTCGAAATTCCACGAATCTGATGCTCCCACTGCACCCCATGACATACATAGGTCTTGCTCTAACTCTTACAACACCACCACGACGGAAGAGATGTGTAGGAATTCATAACCAACTACCGCATCAACAATTCATTGGGTCTATACTCCTGTAATGAACCATCACCTCTTTCTGAACCAAATAATGGTCTTTGCTCCTTAATATTTTTCATATATTGAGATTGCACTGATCCTAAGTCCAATGATCTCGTCTCACCCAATACGAACTGCTCAGGCAATAAGCCACCCCGGGCATGATCAAAAGTCTCATATGATGCCACAATGTGCCAATAGGCTATTAATTCGAACATGATACAAAAGGAAAACGAACTCTGAAAAGGAAATCCAATAACCCCGCTCGCGAATCATACATGCGACGCGGTCAACATAATTAAACAGACACCCCGCTCGCGAATCATACATGCGACGCGGGCACACAGCTAACATAAGTTCTTCTCAGGAAAAGAGGAAACAAAACACATAAAAACAGATACGGGGAACTGTACTCAACATCACACTGTTGCGGTGTGCAACCCGATCCAAATAACATACCCATGGTGGCGTGCCACCCGATCCACACATAGATTTTACATAAGGAGATATATATCGAGCTAAATTGCTCATTACAAGAAAATATCGAATATCGGTCACAAGCACGCTAAGTACATAATACCATCCCTGGGGAGACATATAGTGCCATAGGCTACAAAACTCAAGCACAACTGAGGTGCGATATACGATCTGAATCTCGAGGGCCATCCTGCTCATATAACATCATCTCTACGCGGAACCTCAACACATAAGAAATTCCCCAAGCCGTCTCACAACTCATACGTCACAATATATCATTACATGAAATAGCTGACGACGAAATAGCACCCTGACTACTCTTCCACAAGGAGCGCATTACTGAAATGAACACATCTGGCCTGATATAGAGCCCATATTCACATTTAAATCCATCCATAGACCTCAAGCTGATTTTGATCGCACTGAACTAGGCTAATAACCTTTCAAAGGTCCGTAATAACTCCCCTTTTTCTCATAACACACAAGAACAACCATCATAACCGGAGTAATCCTCCACAGTCCACAACCTAATAAATCGAGTGCCCTCCAGGCATCAATTCTCAAATTAATGATATCACCACAATCTTCATACTTGGTTTAATTCTTCGGTCAATCAAGTGGCTACATGCCACACCAATACAACCTTCCCGTGGGCACGCTCCCACAACCTTCAGTAACAGATAACAAATCGGTACATCCAAACCAGCGGCCGCACTAACACCGAAAAGCAGTCAAGAATCCTTAACCAGGATGCAAAGCCTTTTTCACAAAACGCCGATCTCAGGTGACGCTGAAGACAATACCAGCTTACCTTAAACATCGAAGTTCCATAATTGCAACCCTGATCCTCACTTCCAATTCCATACCACTCACTGCACCCAACATGCCAATATACGATAGAACACAATTTTCATCATAACTCCGTAACCACTAATAGATTAACACTTCATCATATAAAACTTTTCACTTAACTCACTTCAGGAGAACCATAGCAACACACAGGTGAATTCTCATAACCGTAGAATATGCAAATCTCTAAGTAGTGGTCTAAGCCACCATAGCCCTTTCGGGATCCGCCTACACATGACAGGCCATAGCAGTGGAATACTTCTGAATAACATCAATTACAGCGGCCGACAAGCCTCACACGCACCGTCACAAATCACTTGCATAACTTGATCACGCTGAAAGAACTGATCACTGCCACCAATGTGCCAATTCAACTAT
This sequence comes from Nicotiana attenuata, assembly GCF_001879085.1. Classification (NCBI taxonomy): domain Eukaryota; kingdom Viridiplantae; phylum Streptophyta; class Magnoliopsida; order Solanales; family Solanaceae; genus Nicotiana; species Nicotiana attenuata. The sequence goes on from NC_031990.1 coordinate 5,382,247, forward strand.
GGCTAATCAATCTATCTTCTTCCAATTTATCCTTGATTGCCTTAGAAATAATAATAACTCCATTCAACACATGACATACTCCATCCGCACTCATCCCGAGTGACCTTGAATCACGAGACCATGATGCCTCAAATCCCACGAACCATTTCATACCTCCCAATTGCTACACTGCAAGTCAAAACATCATAGAACATTCTGTGCCTCTTCTCATAAGCTTCTACAAGGCTTGATTCTTAACTGTACCTATAGGCTCGAAATCATTTGGCACCACACCTTACCCCTTTGAATTCACTAGGACAGTTGTTGAGAGTCACACGCTCTAGCTTGGTCCCAAATATAATCAACTCCCAGGCTCCGCTGGCATAGGAACGTCCATCTCAAAGAAGCACCCAGCTAAATCACCTTCCTTGCAACTCACTTCCACGCGAAGCATAACCCCTGAGTCTTCCCAAAGCTCAAACATGAATCGATGATGCCAATTATAGAACACATTCTTCAATTCCTTTGCTCAAATCACTACTGAGGTTCCCTTTCCTTAGCCGAAACAACTTACCAATACGCCGACAACCCGAACTTCACAAAAAGATAATCATACATCCCAATCGCAGGCGGTGGGACTCTCCCGCTTAGCTTGAAGCCACTACTACACAACTTTGGAACTCACCAAGATTCTTTCTCTCTTATTGACATGACTTTGCGCAATCAAACCGCCAGATTCCTTGAAATCTTTCCGTTAATATTTCATGAACACTCTGAATCTCTAGCAATATTTACATAGTTGACTTCTTACCGGATAGACAGCAAAATCCTTCGCAGACGCTTCGCCAACCACGCGACCGTTGACCTGCTCACAGGATATGACCCACCTGAGCCCGTGCTCATTCACCAGCTGCACAAGTCCATTCACTCCTTGTGGACATCAATCGAATGTGTGGCAATACCTTTCGATTCAAGTTATGTTGTATCCTTCTCCATATCAAACAACTCCTTCCCGTCATATCCAATCTCCCGCCGCATAATAGCCAATGTTTCAAATTAATTCCGTAAACCCAATCATCGACTGCCAAACATCCCCAAATCATTCAAAACTTTCCTTAAGGGATATTGTCATCATATCGCTAACCCATATGCAACTCCATCACTCTCCCACTTTAGCGGAACTCACTCCTTTAATCAAATACTCGACCCTCGCTTCTTATACTTGGCCTTCTAGAAATGTTAACCACTGCCTGACACTCCCCATATGTCCCTCCTCATCCTTTGCTGCTCAGTTGTTGCCTTAAATAAATTCTATCTTCGTGGCACTTGAACCCACAATTGCTGCTAACTTTAAACCTTTCCGAAGATCATCTTTATCGAACCGTCAACACTAGAAACACTGGTTCAATCCTGATCTACCGCACCCCACGATATCTGACAGCCGCTTCTTCAATACAATTTCACAATATCTTACCCCAAAGGCGAATTGTAGAAGACCATAATGCCGGCGAACTTAGTGCATTTAACAAGGACAATGACACCTCATCACAGATGAGAATTCAACCACGCTCGCAAATACCAAGTCTCGTTACCCCCTCACCCCAAATCTGGACATTCATAGGCCAATTGTTTTACCTCCGCCGGAAATGAAATATCAGATTTCTGAACCGTGCACCGAGTAGACTTCCTTTTGAATCATTCACCGCCCCAACACATAGGTAAGTATCGTACCATCAAGTCAGTACTGTGCGACAATCGTTCATAAGCATCATGGCAACTTGTGCCTAGCCTCAGAGCTCTCAGTAGTACAGCTGCTGAGTTGAAATGATAGAAAAATCCTCCCGCAAGGCGACGATAATAGCCCAACCAACTATACCGGGAGAAACATCCCGCACCACATATGTAGTACCATTACAATTCTTCAATTCTCGATTTATAACAAGCGGTTCGCGGCGCGTAAGATTGAGTAGCAAGGGAAGTGCTCCTAACTGCCCTGTAGCCTCCCGAAGATAAGTATAGACGTCACTGTACAGATCCGCAAGACTCTACTAGACTTGCTCATGACTCGTGAGACCTAAGGGAACATGGTGCTCTCATACCATGTTGTCACTACCCAAAATCCACTAAGGGTCGTGATGGTGTCGGACATCACTGTTAGGCAAGCCAACCAATATACTTAATTAAGTTCTCGTTTTAATACTCTTGAACTAAGATTTTCCTTCAAATTTACCAACAAAAGATAATCATTTCAGATCAAATTGAATGATAGGCAGTTAATACAAAATACTACATAACCTTACAAGAATCCGGTGTCACAAGTGCATGAGCAATTTCTAAGAACTCAAATAAAGTACAACAACTGTCCGGAACACAAATTGTACAGAAAGTAAATACAATGCTGAGAGAGACTATACTAGCTGCGGGCCGCCTCGAGAAAATACAGCTCACCTAGTCTCCGTATCATCCATGCTGCTACGCCCAGTAGGCCACTAGGAATACCTGTACCTGTGCAACAAAATGCACATCAAGTGTAGCATGAGTACGAAAACAACGTGTACTCAGTAAGTATCCCGCCTAATCTCGAAGAAGTAGGACAAGATGGCAACTTCGACACTTACTAATGGTCCCATAATAATATTATTAATGCGATGAATCACGGATTTATTAAGAACGAGTGTAAATTCAAATGAGTCACGAAACAGGTAAAAGTTCCTTTTTATTAAAAGTCTCTGGATTCATAATCCATTAATTAACGATTATCTCAAGTCGGGGAGAGCAGATATAAATATCAATAAACTTCAAGGCAGGCAATACAAGCATGCGCAACTCATGCCGAGGTCGTAAGGCCCGATCCAACATAAATGTAAAATGTGCACTGCCGAGGGTCGAACGGCGCGAACCATAGATGCATCTATTACCCCGCTCGCGAATCATACATGTGACGCGGTCAAATTTAGGTAAACAGTCACCATGTTCGCGAATCATACGTGCGACGCAAGTACACATAGAAATACATGCTCAAATAGCAAATTAAGAATTTATCGGGGAACATTTATCCAAATAAAAGCCAATTCTCTTTTAACGATTTAAGAAAATGTTAAATTCTCTTAGAAATTCATTTACCAATGCGATAGGATTTAAGAAATACAACTTTCAATAAGATTACAGATATCCCAAGTATAGCATGCTTTTGGGTCCTAGACTACCCGGACTTACACATATTAGTAGCTCCGCACGGACTCTCGTCACCTCGTGCGTACGTAGCCCCCACAAATAGGAGCACATAACCAATTATTTTACCTATGGGGACAATTCCCTCTTACAAGGTTAGAAAGGAGACTCACCTCGCTCAGGAGATCCATAACCGGCATTCCACGCCCTTCCGAAGACTCGAATCGATGCACAATGCTCCAAAACTAGCCAATAAACATGCAAATCCATTAATATAAGTTCAATTACCCATTACAATCCAATTTATAACAAATTCCTAACCCCAATCGACAAGTTGACAAAATTGCCCTCGGGCCCACGTGCCCGGATTCCAAATTTTTTGAAAATAAAGTTTACCCATAACCTCACGAACTCAAATATATAATTTACTCTCAATTTCATATCCAAAATCGTGGTCAAAATCCAAGAATATCAATTTTCTAGGTTTTCCCTCAAACCCCAAGTTTCTACCAATTTTCATGCTCAAATCCGTAACAAAACCGTGTATTTAACTCACAAGGGGTGGAATTAACTTACCTCATGTTTGAATGATGAAATCCCCTCTTGGAGCTCTCCAAAAATCGCCCAACTAGAGTAATAATGGAGGAAAATGGCCAAGACCCCCAATTTAAAAAGAACCTTACTGCCTCCAGCGATACCGTACATGCGGTCACACGACCGCTTCTGCGGTTCTGCAGGTGCGGCCCCTCTACCGCTCCTGCGGTTTCACTCCTGGCTCCCCTTTCTGCTTCTGCGCCTCAACACCCGCAGGTGCGGTCCCGCTTCTGCGGCGAGATGACCGCATCTGGGGTCCTTCATCTCCAGCCCAAAACCGCATCTGCAGCTCTTCTGGACGCTTCTGCGGCTCCGCACCTGCGGCCCAAGTCTCGCAGGTGTGGTTACACCAGCAACCAGCAACTTCAGCCCTTCCTCCAAGTTTGATTTCGATTCGTTAACCGCCCAGAATCCACCCGAGGCCCCCGGGACCCTGTCTAATCACACCAACCGGTCCCAAAACACATTACGAACTTGCTCGAGGCCTCAAATCATATCAAACAACGCTAAAACCGTGAATCACACTCCAATTCAAGCTTAATGAACTCTAAAATTTCAAACTTCTACTTTCGGTGTTTAAACCTATCAAATCACGTCCGATTGACCTCAAATTTTGCACCCAAGTCAAATTCGACATTACGGACCTACTCCAACTTCCGGAATTGGAATCCGACCCCGATATCAAAAAGTCAAACTCTCGGTCAAACTTCTCAAAAACCTTCAAATTTCTATCTTTAGCCAAATGACTTCAAAATGACCTACGGACCTCCGAATTCACTTCCGATCATGCTCCCAATACAAGAATTACCATACGGAGCTATTCCCAGACTCGAATTCCCAAACGGACATTGATAACACTGAAATGCACTTCAACCCAAACTTATGAGATTCTTCCTAAATGCTAACTTCCACAATAGGCGTCGAAACATTCCCGGGTCTTCCAAAACCCAGTCCGGACATACGCCAAAGCCCGAAATCATCATACGAACCTGTTGGAACCTTCAAATCCCGATTCCGAGGTCGTTTACTCAAAGATCCAACCTTAGTCCATTCTTTCAACTCAAAGCTTCTGAAATGAGAATTCTCTCTCCAAATCAACTCTGAACTTCCTGGAATTCAATTCTGACCGTGCGCACAAGTCATAATACTTGAAATGAAGATGCTCATGGCCTCAAACTGCTGAACGACGTGCTAGAGCTCAAAACGACCGGTCAGGTCGTTACAATTAGCATAATACGTGAATTCAAAATTAAATGATATCATAACAACTTACATAAATGATCAATTTTAGTCATATTACGTAGATAATTATGTATTATAGTTTAAAGGTATCTAATGTGATGGTATCTTATCGAATACTTCTATATAGACAGTGTTTTTTTGTATATGTTTCCTTCTAATGCTTTGGTTACTCTGTTATAACCAGAACTCTTGTTGTCGATATTGATATCTCTCTTGAAAGTGCAACATATAGTTATTCGTAAGATAATATATTGTGGTAAATATAGTTCAATATTTAGGATGTTTGTCCTTGTGCTTTATTTATTATAAGTACAAAATATAAACATACTGAAAATTATTTTCACACAAACTTAAGAGGATATTCTTTAGTTTCGGGAGACAAAAGTTAAATTCGGGGATAAACACATACTTAGAAGCATATTGACCAGTATCATAAGTTCTGCATGTATGACGTTATTGTCAAAACTTCTATATACCATATGTGTACTATTACATAAGCTATTCAGCGGATCTAAGTTTTCAGTAGCATGACATACATATTTTTCTTCAAAATTTCTACCATGTATATATATATATATATATATATATATATATATATATATATATATATGTGTGTGTGTGTGTGTGTGTGTGTGTGTGTGTGTGTGTGTGTGTGTGTCTGTGTGTGTGTGGGGTGACACTAACATAGGTAAAAAATAACGAACTTGACAACAAACATGTACGGTGGAAGGCCATTTGGTATGAAAGTATTTAAGTATGATTCTTAGTAGTTATTGTTGGTATAATCTTCAGTTGAGCCAAAACTAGAAAATATTTTGTTTTTACCATAAAATGTAGCAATCAACATTTTATATAGTAGATCAATATATTCATTTTTGCTAGCTAAGATAGCTCTTTAATTTCTACCATGTAACTTGTACAAATTGGATTTTAATCTAATGATGAAAATATATATTTTCCTTATTAAATGCACTATTACTACCATTGGGGTTGATAACCAAGTGTTCTAGAAGAACCAAATCATCTTTTACTGGATGCTCTTATTCGCTTCCGACACGAAGCAAGAAGTCATTGAATGTTGGATCTGTTCTTACTTTTATATTTCTTGTCATTTGAATACTTTTCATTTGAGGTCATAAGTATAATTTTGGCAAGCTAGCTTTTACAGTTTCTACTTTGGTCAATTTTGGAACTACTAATCGTAATTGACAGAAATCACCTCCCAAACTATTACTTTTCCAGCAAACGGTTCATCGATATCCAACATATCTCTAAAACTCTAGGTGATTGTTTCGATCGTTTGACGCTTAGCCAAAAGCAATTCATCCCTTATTGTCACTTTTGCTTTCCTTATAAATTTAGCATTATTTCTTTGGTTTGATATATTTATTATGTTTATTTCAGTTATTTGAAGAAATAAATCAAATCTAAAGTGGGTTGTACGACCTCATAATAAAATCGTTGTTGGTACACCACTTGTTCTTATTGCTAACAATATCATGCCCCTTGATCGGATATTTGCAAGTACTGCATGACATAGAAATATTTTTTCGGTTCCGCCGGAGGCATATACAAAGGATAATCCCACTATACCAAAGTCGATTTTTTATAATATAGTTTTGAAAGCTTATTCTTGTTCAGGATTTAGCTTTGATTGTGCTTTCTCAAACACTTGTATGGCCTTCTTAATATTACTAATCTTTTTTACTTTGTGATCTATTTTTTTTAAATCTGTAACACTCTTTTATGGAATAAATTATGTATCTTAAGATTATTTTTTAATTGAAAAATAATTTTACTCATATGATGAATTTAAAAAATAATTTAATTGGATTCTCTTGCTGAATAATTAATGGAAAGATTTGATTACTTGGTTTTAACATAGAATATAATTTATTTTTGATTGATTTAGATTCTTAATACTAGTTCATCTCATTTTTTAAATATTTAACCGTGATTATAATTTTATCCACCATAAAGTTTATTTTTAAAGAGTAAAAAGATCGATAACACTCTACTTTTAGATATTTATGTTTGCAAAATTATTAATGGTATTGTCTCTTACCAACTTTTTTCTTTCTTTTCTCACACATTTATATTCTTAAAAATTTCTTAGTTGTTCTATAATAATTGGGTATATTTTTCTATATTACACGAAAAATTAATAATAAAAAAATTATTATTTGAGTAGGAAAGGAGTTCAAATATAATATAATAATATATCATTCTAGGAATGTTTTCTCAATTTCAACACTTTATGCAGTCCGTTTAGCATTAATTTTTTTTGGTATTGAATGTTATAGAGTGGTAATGTATTACCAATATGGAGGATTCTTATGAAATTGATTTTATTAAACCTTCCTACATATTTTTAATAAGAGTTCAATAGACAAGATTGTATTAATTTTAAAATCTTATATATTAAAAAAAATTACAGGGGAGTTATGTAGTCCAAAAATAAGTTATTACAGCTATGTCATTTCCTTATGAGTTCTTCTATTTAACATTTTAGAGCTATTTTGATTTATCAATATTATATTTGTGCTTTGATAATCATATATGGGCTCTCCTATTTTTAAATAGATTTGGATAATATAATATATTTTTTTATAAATTAAATAGTAATAGGAATTTTTTAAGAAGTATATCCTAAAAGTAATAGGATTACAAGGCTAATATCTATAATTCCGATTAGGTCCTTTTATTATGAGTTATTATAATTAATATTAAAAGGTTATTTTTGTAATCCAACATTTTTTCATGCTTTTATAATAATATAGATAGATATAGATGATCAGAAGAGACAATTCAAAAGAAGACTATTTCCAAATTAAAGAGCAACCAACGACCACAAAAAAAAAAGGAACCACAAAGCAAAAAACACACCACATTATAGATGGAAAAAAATAAAGCATTTTAGATGGTCCAAAAGAATATGCTTTGAACCTTGGTAAGAAAGATTTAAAAAACTACATAGTACTAATAGGTTGTTTCGACAAGGTTCTCCAAAATTAAAAGTTCATTTAAAAAAAATTGTTATTTTTTAAAGTTGAGGTGTTTGGTCAAGCTTTTATAATTAGTAGGAAAAAATTACTTTTTAATAGAAGCATTGTCACGACCCAAAATCCACTAAGGGTCGTGATGGCGCCGGACACTGCTGTCAGGCAAGCCAACCAAAATTACTTAACTAAATTCTCATTTAAATAATTGTGAAAACTCTGATTTTTTTTCCCCTTCAATTTTATTAGTAGAAGATACTCATTTGAAATTAAATATGAAATTCAAGAAATCAATCAAAATACCTCATAATCATCCCAGAAACCCAGTGTCACAACTGCATGAGCATCTACTAGGAATGAATTAAAATATAGAAACTGTCCAGGATACAACGTGGACAGAAATTAAATAAAGTAATCTGAAAGAGTCTCTGCTGGCTGCGGGTCACCTCGGGAAGTGCTGCTCACCTAAATCTCCGTATCAACCATGCTGCTACGCCCACTAGGCCACTGGAGATGCATGTGCCTGCGCAACAAAAATGCACAACAAGTGTAGTATGAGTACGAAAATAACGTGTACTCAATAAGTATCCCGCCTAATCTCGATGAAGTAGAGACGAGATGGCGACTTTGACTCTTACTAATGGTCCAATAATAATATAAGAGACGAGATAGCGACTTCGACACTTACTAATGGTCCAATAATAATATACCAATAATATAGTGAATCGGGAATATTCATAAAATGACTTTAACCCTATAGCATGAGGCAAATAAACAGTTCATTTATTAATAGAAAATTTCTAGATTCAATTCCATCATTTAAGTATTTATCTCAGAACAGGGAGAACAACTATCAACACCTATAAATTCACGGCAAGCAATACAAGCATGCGCAAATCATGCCGAGGTCGTACGGCCCGATTCAACAATATTTAAATTGTGCACTGCTAGAAGGTCGAATGGCGCGAACCACATATTCATCTATTTAATCTACCGAGGCGTTCGGCCCGTTCCACAATAGAATAACACATTCAAACAGTCAAGCAATAATTCATCAAGGAGCAAATATTCAGGAAAGGCAAGTTTCTCTTTCAAAAATCAAGAAATGATATTTAGCCTTTTAGAAATTTATTTACACGGACGATATGTTTTAAGCATTTTTTTGAATTTGTCAACAAGGTTGCAAGTATTACAAGTAAGCATGCTTTTGGTCCCTAAACTACCCGGACTTAAGCATAATAGTAGCTACCCACGGACTCTCATCACCTCGTGCGTACGTAGCCCCCACAAATAGGAGCACATAACCAATTAACTCACCTATGGGGACAATTCCCTCTTACAAGGTTAGAAAGGAGAATCACCTCGCTCTGAAGTTTAATAACCAGATTCCTAGCCCTTCCGACGACTCAAACCGATGCCCCAACGCTCCAAAACTAGCCAAATAACGGGCAAACCAATGAAAATACACCTAATAATCATAAAATTCAATTTACGTAAACTCCCAACTCCGCTAGAAAGGTTGACGAAATCGCCCCCGGGCCCACGTGCCCGGATCTCGAAAATTTTCGAAGAATAAGTTTACCCATAGCCTCACGAACTCAAATATATAATCTACTCTCAATTTTCACACCCAAAATCATGGTTAAAATCCAAGAATACAAAATTTCTAGGTTTTCCTCAAAATCCCAAGTTCCTACAAATTTCTATGTCCAAATCCGTATATAATCATGTATTTAACTCAAAACTAGCATAAATACTTACCTCATGCTTGGTGGTGAAAATGGCACCTCAAAGTTGCTCCAAAATCCGCTCCAATGGAAGAAATGGGGTTGAAATGAACCCAACCCCAGATTTAAAAGAACCTCTCTACCTCCAACATTTCTGCACCTGCGGTCACATGACCGCTTCTGCAGTTCCGCAAGTGCGACTTACCCTCCGCTTCTACGATCCTCCTCCAATCCCTCAGCTTCCGCATCTGCGCCTCTCCTTCCGCAGGTGCGGTCCCGCATCTGACCGCATCAGCGGTCCTAGTCTAGCCGGCCCATTTCCGCTTCTGCGACACAAAGGCCGCTTCTACGGCTCCGCACCTGCGGCCCAAGTCTCGCAGATGCGTGTTGCACCCCCTTTTTTCCCTCCTCGCGGCGCGAGAATCGGGTTTATGACATTTTGGGTATGGGGCAACTCGTTCCTTTTGGGAACTGGGTTTTTGCATTTTCGAAAAGTCGCCACCTAATGATTTATGGTGCATTAGGACTCCTTATAGGGTTCAATTACAACTATGCTTGATAACCAGAGACAGGGTAAGGGCTTTAAAATTATCCCAAGGGGAAGGTGTTAGGCACCCCTCAGAATCCACTAGTATGGTTCCCGGCCAGACAATTATTGTGAATTTAGCAAATAGACAAGTAGACAAATAAGGCTCAAGTAAGAGGGGATTTTAATACACAAATGCTTGGGAATAAACAAAGTATGGAAGAGAAATTATACAAGGCTGATTTTTTGAAAAAGAAATCAAAAAAAAATATTTTTTTAAGACAAAGAAAGAAAAGGAAAGAGGGTCCTAGGTTTAAACATAATATGGATCACATCAATGCAATACCCGGTAATCAGTCCTCAAGAGAGGGGCTACACGTGGTATTAACGCACCGGTCATCATATCCATATCTACCCTTTCCCATCCCGTTTAAGGTACTAAAGCGTGGATTGGTCTCGATTACTATTGCATGCTATTACCCGTCCCATTCCTATCAGTCCCGGAGGTATGTAGGACTACTATTCCTAAAGGGAAGGGATATTAGGCAAATTGTTTTCTAAGGATAAAAATCTAAGGCGACATACAAAACACATACTGCATGTTGGGGGAGCATATAAACAGATACAGGCTCAAATACACCTCCTTGAACAAAAGCACATAACCAGCATGACTTACACATACTTTTTAGGGTATGATTAAAATACTAAAGACGAGGGGAGTTTGATTCAGAGCCAGATTCATCAGATACCTCAGATAAGAAGCTCAAATCAGGCCTGCCTGCTGGTTGGAGCAGTTACTAATTAACAAAGGCGAATTCAATTTTATTGTTGTTATTACCTAAGGCTTGCCTAAGTATTTAGACGGGGTCCTATAGGCATGATATCTACTTAATTCAGCATGTGGTGAAACAGTAAAAAACGAATTGTTTGAGATCCTATAGGCATGCTTGCTAAACCTCGTTAAGCAAGTGAATTAGATTGTTTAAGACTGATTCAGAATAGATTGATTTCAGATTCTGCAGGTGATGGTATCTACTATTGCTGATTTAAACCCTATGAACATGATATCTAACATTGAGTGTGAATTAAACGACTCAAATTTATTTAAGAGTCCCTATAGGCATGATTTCTATATGTTACTGATTTCAGCATTACGAACATGACACTTATTTTCCAGCCATTTAGAACCTAAAACATGATATCTAAGTGGTATGCGGAATTTAAATACGTCCTATAGGCAGGTTATCTAGGCGTAACATTGACCATGAAGAAATTGACATAAACCCTATAGTCATGATGTCTAAGATGCAGATTTGAACACAAAGAATTTAAAACAGTCCTATAGGCATGATTTCTACCCTTGAGCATACATGATCACCCAACCCTTTTCATTAGCCAAACCGAAATGTTTATTACAACTTATTACAAACCAGAAATACTGAATTACAAAATAAATAAAGAAAGAAAAAGCTACAACCAAAGGAAAGCCTGATTTGACTTCCTATCTAAGATATGCAAGGAACCGTATCTTTGCCAATGCCATGATTTCAAAGCCTTTCTCAGACCTGGGTGTGTCAGAGTTCACTAAGGACCTCAATAAGACCCCGAACAGTGCTCAAATCCAAGTTACACAACCAGAATAGAGATGAGTGCAGTGTGGAAATGCCAGCCCTCATATGTCCAAGTTCAGAGGGAGCTCATGGGGTCCCAAGGCAAGGCTCACATGAGGAGGGCAAAACTTAAGTTCTAAGAAGATAGTAAGAGTGCAGGAACAGAGTTTTAAGGGCTGAGGGAATAAAGGAGAGGGAAAGGGCGATGGGGGACAACCATTAACATTTCAGGGAATCAATAACTTCACAAAAGGGGGGCAGGGGATTGGGAATCCATTGCAAAGGAGCCTATACACTTAGGCATGGGTTAACTTTGGGCATGGACAACAATAGGAAGTGTTGACATGCCTGTAAATCAACCAGAACACACAACAGATAAGGGAAACATGGAGGTTATGATCCCAAAGGGATAAAGTTTGGGTCATGAACAGCAATGTTCAATGCTGTCATGCCCCAAACCAACCACAGATACTAACTACATTAGGGATAGGGATTCAAAGTCCACAAGTTATGATAAATAACAAAAGCATTTATTCAGACAGGAGGGCAGAACATAGCATGAATTAATAATGGAACTATTTAAATTTAAACAGGGGGCAGACTGGAAGGAAAAAAATAGTAAAGAAATATGTTGTTGTTGATGCTGAAAAATTAATCAGATCATGCCAGTTGAAGAAGCAAAGTGCAGTAAAGAAAGTAAGCAGGACTTCAAAGTATAGCCTTGGCTTTCAGCTGGCTAAGCAAACAGTAGCACAAGTAGTAATAAGCAAGAGAGAATTTTCTTTTTAAGTGTAACTGTGTGTTCAAAACCAGAAAGTTCGTGTGATTGTGTTAATGAGAGAGTATGTATATATAGTAGTTCGAAACTATGTAAAATAAGGCAAGAATCATAATTGTATAGTAATTATGGAACTCGGAACCAATTAGAGTAAAAATCAGTACAAGTACTCCCTTAATTTAAGGGAATCAGTTCAAACGGTAAGAACAAGTAACAAATAAGGAAAGAAATCAATGTGTAGACAAGGAAATAATTCGAACATATTAGGCATAGAGTAAACTATTAGGGCTAGGTTCAGAAAAACTCTAATTAAGGGGATAGTCAAGCCAAGGTAAGGGAATCAATCAAATTGAAGGTCTAAATGAAAGTGTTCAAATCAGACCAAGAAATAGGGAAATCAGAATCAATCAAAAAGAAAGTCATGAGTCAATGTTTTGCATATAAATAAAGTAAGACATAGATGGTTAAGAGTCGACATACAACTCTAGCAAACATGAGAGTCAAACAATACTGATTCAATTAGAAAGAGGCAAGTTTTGAACAGTCAAGATGAACACAAGCACATAGAATCAGTGTAAGTTTAGGCTAAGAAACTGAGTAGAAGCATATCAAGGCAAGATAGTCACGAAAAATCACAGAAACTCAAAAGCGAGAACCGACCAGTCATGCTGACACACAAAACCAAACAAAGAACCCCCTAAAAATTAGGGCTTTCAACATAGACGAGTTAAAGATATAGCAAACTCATAGAATCAGTCAAGTTATGCAAGAAATATAAGTTAAAACACAAAGAATCAGTCAAACAAGGTTTTAAAAGAAGTTCCGAAAACCCTAGTTTTAGAAGAAGATGAAAAAACACTTGAAACCGCATGATTCTTGTAGAAAACCTTAAGGACAGTGTAAAACATTAAAGGAACAAACTCAAATCGTTCTAGATCTAGGAGATATAGGTAGAAATTAGGGTTTCAGAAGAACCCATAATGAGACGAAGAAACCTGTCCAGAAACTCAAAGATCGTGTCAAATATAGAACGATTCTGCTTGAAATCACACTGGAATAGCCAAGATTAGGCAGGAGATGAACCCTAGACGCAGGTCTGCATGGCCCCGGGCCCTTGAAGACCTTAGAGAAGACAAGCATAGCATGAGAGAAGCCATTGAAGGCTTAAGAGACGATGAGAGGTGATCGGAGATGGCCGGAGATGGG
>NC_031990.1:5396978-5457927 GCF_001879085.1 Nicotiana attenuata
GTATCCCAGTCGCTTGTTGGCACTGACAGCCATGTCCTTCCACTCCTCAATTAACTTTTGATTGGCTTCTTGTATCTCACGGTGCTCGCTTTCGCACTCCCGGATCCTCTTGCGCAGTTGGTTGTATTTGACCCGTGCCTCGGCCTTTTCATCTATAATCCTGTGACCTCGAACAAACCTAGGCTGGCCCAGACCATCATGATTATCCTCTAACCAGCCGGAATAGTAGGGAGTACAACCAGCGTGGTATCTATCTGGTTCGATGGTATCCTTCCCCATGACGATCTTGCAGTGCCACATATGCTGAGCTTGGAACTTGTAAGGGCTATCATCATCCTGGAAGTCAGCCCAGAAGTGACTCATCTTGTCGACCCTGGGTACAACCTGCTTCCTACCAGCTTGCCTCATAACCCGGAGAGGGACGTAAGGGTACGTTCCTCTCAGACCGATCAATATCAGAAAAGGCGCGTCTCTGGATCGGGCGATGAATTCCTCGGTCGGAAACCACTCGAACATCCATTGTACTTGCTCCTCGGTCAAATTATCAAACAGTTCGAACCATTCTTTGGCATCCTCTGGCTGAGCAAACATATCAGGGATATAATTTATTCGCTTTGGGTGATGGAAAGCGATGTGATCGTCCCAGTCCCTTCGCTGAATCTCTTGTCAGTATTCACCCTTTTGTAGATGCTTCATGAGCCAAAGTTTAAGTAGCAAATTGCAGCCTTCGAAGTGATTGGCTCCCTGTTGTCACTTCTCTAGGGCTCGGTATATTTCCGCAATGATCATGGGCACAATGCTTAATGGTTGCCCGTCAATTCCTTCCATTAAGGTCTTAGTTACCATGGCCAATCTGGTGTGGATTCTTGCTTTCTTCATTGGAAACACAATCAACCTCGGGAAACAAAACATGAATACAAAGACCCTTCGGTGAATATGCCCTAATGATGTGATGGCAAACTCGTCAGGATAGGTACGGTAGGATTTGCTGTGTCCGTACCTCTCGTACAAATAGTCAAAGGGGATATAGGATTCTTTTAGGCATGTCAGTTCTGGATTCTTCTTCAGACCCATCGTTTTGAGGAAACCCCTGCCCTTGCGGTTCTCAGGCATCAACAAACCCGGAGTTTCCCATACCGAACCGGCCAATCCTCCTATTTCTTCTAGCAAGGGTGTCATCTCAATGTCCCCTAAGCGGAACACATCCCTTTCACAATCCCAAAACAATGTGGCAGCTTCTATGATTTTGTTGTTGGGTTGAATCTCCAGGAGGGAAGGTAGATTCCCTAGATATTTTCGGACGAGAGTCTGATCACTAGAGTGAAGATCTTTCCACCAGCTTAGCAGTCTTGGGTGGATGTTGGTAACCATGCCGAATCTGGGGATTTCGTGCCTCATTATCTGCAAGACAGAAGGGTTAGACCCTACCCCCACCGGACTCGGCTATTTAACATCAACAATTAGCATTAAGTATTTGGTTCTCCAAATAAATGCACAGAACGTGATGATGTCCGTTTGGGTTTAGGGAAACCCAGTGGACTTTGGACAAGGCTATCTTAAAGGATCATTATGTGGACAACATAACTGATCTAGCTAGGTTTGACCATGATGCATGTACAATTTAAATGGAATAAGGTTTCTATGGGGTTTTAGACCGGTACCCTTGAGCGGACAACTCAAGGGGGAAAGGCACGGAACCGTCGACTACACCGTTGATTGACTGGTTTTACCACAAATATGCCTTTCCGAATTTAGGGGGTAATAATATAGGAAGAGCGCAACCACTCATTATAAGCGTCGCTATAGTATTTGTTTTGGCACGAGTGGAGTATGATGTTGAGCATGATTATGCAATAAATAAAAGCATGTTGACATGTATTTGCACATTTAGAAAGCAGTAAATACAACAGTTTCATAATTTAAGGCAGTAATAAAGGAAAGAAACAAAAAGACAAGTCAGTTTTGCAATGGGAAAAGGGAATTGAATGCTTAAAGGAATTAAACAAGTAATTGCACATAAAGAGATATAAATTCACTATAACAGTCTGAAATGGTAAAAGGCCTAAAATCCCCAGCAGAGTCGCAATGCTATCGCGCCCCCTTTTTTCCCTCCTCGCGACGGGAGAATCGGGTTTATGACATTTTGGGTATGGGGCAACTCGTTCATTTTGGGAACTGGGTTTTGCATTTTCGAAGAGTCGCCACCTAATGATTTATGGTGCATTAGGACACCTTACAGGGTTCAATTACAAATATGCTTTGATAACCAGAGACATGGTAAGGGCTTTGAAATTATCTCAAGGGGAAGGTGTTAGGCACCCCTCAGGATCCACTAGTGTGGTTCCCGGCCAGACAATTATTGTGAATTTAGCAAATAGACATGTAGACAAATAAGGCTCAAGTAAGAGGGGATTTTAATACACAAATGCTTGGGAATAAACAAAGTATGGAAGAGCAATTATACAATGCTGATTTTTTGAAAAAAGAAATCAAAAGAAATATTTTTTAAGACAAAGAAAGAAAGGGAAATAGGGTCCTAGGTTTAATCATAATATGGATCACATCAATGCAATACCCGGTAATCACTCCTCAAGAGAGGGGCTACACGTGGTATTAACGCACCGGTCATCATATCCATATCTACCCTTTCCTACCCCGTTTAAGGTACTAAAGCGTGGATTGGTCTCGATTACTATTGCATGCTATTACCCGTCCCATTCCTATCAGTCCCGGAGGTATGTAGGACTACTATTCCTAAAGGGAAGGGATATTAGGCAAATTGGTTTCAAAGGATAAAAATCTAAGGCGACATACAAAACACATACTGCATGTTGGGGAGCATATAAACAGATACAGGCTCAAATACACCTCCTTGAACAAAAAAACACATAACTAGCATGACTTACACATACTTTTTAGGGTCTGATTAAAATACTAAAGACGAGGGGAGTTTGATTCAGAGCCAGATTCATCAGATACCTCAGATAAGAAGCCCAAATCAGGCCTGCCTGCTGGTTGGAACAGTTACTAATTAACAAAGGCAAATTCAGTTTTATTGTTGTTATTACGTAAGGCTTGCCTAAGTACTTAGACGGGGTCCTATAGGCATGATATCTACTTAATTCAGAATGCGGTGAAACAGTAAAAATGAATTGTTTGAAATCCTATAGGCATGCTTGCTAAACCTCGTTAAGCAAGTGAATTAGATTGTTTAAGACTGATTCAGAATAGACTGATTTTAGACCAATTTCAGATTCTGCAAGTGATGGTATCTACTATTGCCGATTTAAACCCTATGAACATGATATCCAACATTGAGTGTGAATTAAACGACTCAAATTTATTTAAGAGTCCCTATAGGCATGATTTCTATATGTTACTGATTTCAGCATTACGAGCATGACACTTATTTTCTAGCCATCTAGAACCTAAACATGATATCTAAGTGGTATGCAGAATTTAAATACGTCCTATAGGCAGGTTATCTAGGCGTGACACTGACCATGAAGAAATTGACATAAACCCTATAGTCATGATGTCTAAGATGCAGATTTGAACACAAAGAATTTAAAACAGTCCTATAGGCATGCTTTATACCCTTGAGCATACGTGATCACCCAACCCTTTTCATTAGCCAACCCCAAATGCTTAATACAACTTATTACAAACCAGAAATACTGAATTACAAAAGAAATAAAGAAAGAAAAAGCTACAACCATAGGAAAGCCTGATTTGACTTCCTATCTGAGATATGCAAGGAACCGTATCTTTGCCAATGCCATGATATCAAAGCCTTTCTCAGACCTGGGTGTGTCAAAGTTCCCTAAGGGCCTCAATAGGACCCCGGGCAGTGCTCACACCCATGTTACACAAGCAGAATAGAGATGAGTGCAGTGTGGAAATGCCAGCCCTCATGTGTCCAAGTTAAGAGGGAGCTCATGGGGTCCCGAGGCAAGGCTCACATGAGGGGGGGCAGAACTTAAGTTCTAAGAAGATAGTGAGAGTGCAGGAACAGAGTTTAAGGGCTGAGGGAATAAAGGAGAGGGAAAGGGTGATGGGGGACAGCCATTAACATTTCAGGAAATCAATAACTTCACAAAAGGGGGGCAGGGGATTGGGAATCCATTGCAAAGGAGCCTATACACTTAGGTATGGGTTAACTTTGCGCATGGACAGCAATAGGAAGTGCTGACATACCTGTAAATTAACCAGAACACACAACAGATAAGGGAAACATGGAGGTTGTGATCCCAAGGGGATCAAGTTTGGGTTATGAACAGCAATGTTCAATGCTGTTATGCCCCAAACCAACCACAGATACTAATTACATTAGGGATAGGGATTCAAAGTCCACAAGCTATGATAAATAACAAAAGCATTTATTCAGACAGAAGGGCAGAACATAGCATGCATTAATAATGGAACTATTTAAATACAAACAGGAGGCAAACTAGAAGGAAAGAAAAAGTAAAGAAATATATTGTTGTTGATGCTGAAAAATTAATCAGAACATACCAGTTAAAGAAGCAATGTGCAGTAAAGAAAGTAAGCAGGACTTCAAAGTATAGCCTTGGCTTTCAGCCGGCTAAGCAAATAGTAGCACAAGTAGTAATAATCAAGAGAGAATTTTCTTTTTGAGTGTAAGTGTGTGTTCAGAACCAAAAAGTTCGTGTGTTTGTGTTAATGAGAGAGTATGTATATATAGTAGTTCGAAACTAGGTAAAATAAGGCATGAATCATAATAGTATAGTAATTATGGAACTCAGAATTAATTAGAGCAAAATCAGTACAAGCACTCCCATAATTTAAGGGAATTAGTTCAAACGGTAAGGACAAGTAACAAACAAGGAAAGAAATCAATGTACGACCAACAAGGAAAGATTTCAAATTCAGTAAGTATAGGGTAAACAATTAGGGCTAAGTTCAGAAAACTCTAATTATGGAGATAGTCGGTAAGAATCAAAAACCAATATGGAAAAGGTACACAAATCAATCAAATTGAGTAGATAGGGTAGGAATCGAAGGTTTAAGCGAAAGTGTTCAAATCACACCAAGAAACAGGGAAATCAGAATCAATTAAAAGAAAGTCATGAGTCAATGTTTTGCATATAAATAAAGTAAGACATAGATGGTTAAGAGTCGACATACAATTCTAGCAAACATGAGAGTCAAACAATACTGGTTCAATGAGAAGCAGGCATGTTTTAAACAGTTAAGATGAACACAAGCACATGGAATCAGTGTAAGTTTAGGCTAAGAAACTGAGTAGAAACATATCAAGGCAGGATAGTCACGAAAAATCACAGAAACTCATAAATGAGAACCGGCCAGTCATGCTGATACACAAACCAAACAAAGAACCCCCGAAAAATTAGGGCTTTCAACATAGATGAGTTAAAGATGTAGAAAACTCATAGAATCAGTCAAGATATGCAAGAAATATAAGTTAAAACACAAAGAGTCAGTTAAACAAGGTTTTAAAAGAAGTTCTGAAAACCCTAGTTTTAGAAGAAGATGAAAAACACTTGAAACCGCATGATTCTCGTAGAAAACCTTAAGGACAGTGTAAAACATTAAAGGAACAAACTCAAATCGTTCTAGATCTGTATAGATCTAGGAGATATAGGCAAAAATTAGGGTTTCAGAAGAATCCATAATGAGATGAAGAAACCTGTCCAGAAACTCAAAGATCGTGTCAAATATAGAATGATGCTGCTTGAAATCACACTGGAATAGCCAAGAATAGGCAGGAGATGAACCCTAGACGTAGGTCTGCATGGCCCCGGGCCCTTGAAGACCTTAGAAAAGACAAGCATAGCATGAGAGAAGCCATTGAAGGCTTAAGAGACGATGAGAGGTGACCAGAGATGGCCGGAGAAGGGAAGTCGGCGGTTGACGGCTAGGGTTTGGTTGAGAGTTGCTGAGAGAGGAGAGGATCTTAGGGCGGCGGATTCTGGGAAATAATTAGGGTTGGGGGGTGGTTTAAGGGATTAAAAAAAAGGGCAAGAATCGAATACGGGCCGTTGATCGGGTAGGTGTATTTGTGTCCGTGGGTTCGGGGTANCAGACTCGAGTGTGCCTGAGATGGGTTGGGTGGAGAGTGGCATGGTCTCCACATAGATAGGGGTGTTATGGTGGGTGTGGAAGTGGTCATTTGTGGAGTTTTGGAGTTCTGGGAGAAGCAATGGGGTGTTGTTTGTGGTGTGGCAAGTGTTGCATTGTGTCTTTGGTGGAATGACATGGGGAGCGGGATGATTTTGTTGCTTTGGGATGTTTTGGGGTGGTGTAGGGTTATGAGTAGTGGGAAAGGTGATATCCGGGGTGCTGAGCCAGAATGATAAACTTGCCAGATTCCGAACCTGGTCGAGCTCTTCCTGGAACTTTAGCAATTTTTGTTCAAGCTGGGATACATTTTCCTTAGGAACCTGAGTACCATGACCATTAGTGACCTCTACCCGTTCAGTGGAATTTTCCTTTCTGACGCTGTTCAAATCTTCCATCTTGCCTTTGTTCTTATTCTTAACAGGACTTAGAGGAGGAGTGGGTGGAGGGCCCTTGGATCTTGTGGAATAGGATGATGTTGCCAGAGTGCTCGAACTAACCTTTGGGGAGGAGAATAACAAAACAAAAATAAAACAAAAAGGTAACCAAGTTAGTTGGGTATTGAAAAGTATTGCAATATTTAAACACATAATGCGGGAATGTAAATCGCGTCCTAATTTGGGGACCTCTTTGTGCCCGAGGTAGGCCTAGCGACAAATTAATTTGGAGAGCTCAAGATGCTAAATACCACATTTTATTGATAGAAAATAAGACGAATCCCAAATCGACACTAAACAACAGGAAACAAAAGTCACTAATGGCCCTTGGCCTTATTACATTTTATATAGCGAAAAGATAAAATCCTATCTACTTGGTGCCTGAAGGACCTTCCCCAGATTCGGCATCCTCGGCTCCATCGAACAGCTTCCCCAGCTCGCGAAGTCCCAGCAATAGGTAGGCCCTGGCTAGATGTCCGCCTTCGTTCCCCTCAGCATTCTGACAGTCTTCAACCCTTTTGAGAAACTTTCTTTCCAGCTCCACTATGCCTCGCTCCAAGTATCCCAGTCGCTTGTTGGCACTGACAGCCATGTCCTTCCACTCCTCAATTAACTTTTGATTGGCTTCTTGTATCTCACGGTGCTCGCTTTCGCACTCCCGGATCCTCTTGCGCAGTTGGTTGTATTTGACCTGTGCCTCGGCATTTTCATCTATGATCATGTGACCTCGAACAAACCCAGGCTGGCCCAGACCATCATGATTATCCTCCAACAAGCCAGAATAGTAGGGAGTACAACCAGCATGGTATCTATCTGGTTTGATGGTATCCTTCCCCATGACGATCTTGTAGTGCCACATATGCTGAGCTTGGCATTTGTAAGGGCTATCATCATCCTGGAAGTCAGCCCAGAAGCGACTTATCTTGTCGACCCTGGGTACAACCTGCTTCCTACCAGCTTGTCTCATAACTCGGAGAGGGACGTAAGGGTATGTTCCTCTCAGACTGATCAATATCAGAAAAGGCGCGTCTCTGGATCGGGCGATGAATTCCTCGGTCGGAAACCACTCGAACATCCATTGAACTTGCTCCTCTGTCAAATTATCAAACAGTTCGAACCATCCTTTGGCATCCTCTGGCTGGGCAAACATATCAGAGATATAATTCATTCGCTTTGGGTGATGGAAAGCGATGTGATCGTCCCAGTCCCTTCACTGAATCTCTTGTCGGTATTCACCCTTTTGTAGATGCTCCATGAGCCAAAGTTGAAGTAGCAAATTGCAGCCTTTGAAGTGACTGGCTCCCCGTTGACACTTCTCTAGGGCTCGGTATATTTCCGCAATGATCATGGGCACAATGCTGAATGGTTGCCTGCCAATTCCTTCCATTTAGATCTTAAATACCATGGCCAATCTGGTGTGGATTCTTGCTTTCTTCATTGGAAACACAATCAACCCCAGGAAACAAAACATGAATACAAAGACCCTTCGGTGAATATGCCCTAATGATGTGATGGCAAACTCGTCAGGATAGGTACGGTAGGATTTGCTGTGACTGTACCTCTCGTACAAATAATCAAAAGGGATGTAGGATTCTTTCAAACATGTCAGTTCTGGATTCTTCTTCAAACCCATCATTTTGAGGAAACCCCTGCCCTTGCGGTTCTCAGGCATTAACAAACCCGAAGTTTCCCATGGTATACCGGCTAATCCACTTATTTCTTCTAGTAAGGGTGTCATTTCAATGTCCCCGAAGCGGAATATGGACCTATCACAATCCCAGAACAAAGTAGCAGCTTCTATGATCTTGTTGTTGGGTTGGATTTCCAGGAGAGAAGGTAGGTTGCCCAGATATTTCCGGACAAGAGTTTGATCACTAGAGTGAAGATCCTCCCACCAGCTTAGCAATTTTGGGTGGATGTTGGTGACCATGCCGAATCTGGGGACTTCGTGCCTCATATTTCTGCAAGACAAATAAGGTTAGGCCCTTACCCCCACCAGACTCGGTTACTTAATATCAACAATTGGCATAAAGCATTTAGTTCTCCAAATAAATGCACAGAACGTGGTGATATCCGTTTGGGTTTAGGGAAACCCAGGGGACTTTGGACAAGTCTTTCTTAAAGGATCATTATGTGGACAACATAACTGACCCAACTAGGTTTGACCACGATGCATGCACAGTTTAATAGAGTAAGGTTTCTATAGGGTTTTAGACTTGTACCCTTGAGCGGACAACTCAAGGGGGAAAGGCACGGAACCGTCGACTACACCGTTGATCGACTGGTTTTACCGCAAATATGCCTTTTCCGAATTTAGGGGGGTGATTATATAGGAAGAGCGCAACCACTCATTATTAGCGTTGATATGGTATTTGTTTGGCACGAGTGGAATATGATGTTTAGCATGAGTGTGCAATAAATAAAAGCATGTTGTCACGTATTTGCACGTTAAGAAAGCAGTAAATACAACAGTTTCATCATGCAAAGCAGTAATAACAGAAAGAAACAAAAAGACAAGTCAGTTTTGCAATGGGAAAAGGGAATTGAATTCTTAAAGAAATTAAACAACTAATTGCACATAAAGAGATACAAATTCACAATAGCAGTCTGAAATGGTAAAAAGCCTAAAATCCCCAGCAGAGTCGCCATGCTGTCGCGCCCCCTTTTTTCCCTCCTCGCGGTGGGAGAATCGGGTTAATGACATTTTGGGTATGGGGCAACTCGTTCCTTTTGGGAACTGGGTTTTTGCATTTTCAAAGAGTCGCCACCTAATGATTTATGGTGCATTAGGACACCTTATAGGGTTCAATTACAACTATGCTTTGATAACCGGAGACAGGGTAAGGGCTTTGAAATTATCGCAAGGGGAAGGTGTTAGGCACCCCTCAGGATCCACTAGTGTGGTTCCCGGCCAGAAAATTATTGTGAATTTAGCAAATAGACAAGTAGACAAATAAGGCTCAAGTAAGAGGGGATTTTAATAAACAAATGCTTGGGAATAAACAAAGTATGGAAGAGCAATTATACAAGGCTGATTTTTTGAAAAAGAAATCAAAAAAAAAAAATTTAAGACAAAGAAAGAAAAGGAAAGAGGGTCCTAGGTTTAATCATAATATGGATCACATCAATGCAATACCCGGTAATCACTCCTCAAGAGAGGGGCTACACGTGGTATTAACGCACCGGTCATCATATCCATATCTACCCTTTCCCACCCCGTTTAAGGTACTAAAGCGCGGATTAGTCTCGATTATTATTTCATGCTATTACCCGTCCCATTCCTATCAGTCCCGGAGGAATGTAGGACTACTATTCCTAAAGGGAAGGGATATTAGGCAAATTGGTTTCAAAGGATAAAAATCTAAAGCGACATACAAAACACATACTGCATGTTGGGGGAGCATATAAACAGATACAGGCTCAAATACACCTCCTTGAACAAAAGCACATAACCAGCATGACTTACACATACTTTTTAGGGTCTGATTAAAATACTAAAGACGAAGGGAGTGTGAAAATGCCAGCCCTCATGTGTCCAAGTTCAGAGGGAGCTCATGGGGTCCCAAGACAAGGCTCACATGAGGGGGGCAGAACATAAGTTCTAAGAAGATAGTGAGAGTGCAGGAACAGAGTTTTAAGGGCTGAGGGAATAAAGGATAGGGAAAGGGTGATAGGGGACAGTCATTAACATTTCAGTGAATCAATAACTTCACAAAAGGGGGTAGGGGATTGGGAATCCATTGCAAAGGAGCCTATACACTTAGGCATGGGTTAACTTTGGGCATGGACAGCAATAGGAAGTGCTGACATGCCTGTAAATCAACCAGAACACACATCAGATAAGGGAAATATGGAGGTTGTGATCCTAAAGGGATCAAGTTTGGGTCATGAACAACAATGTTCAATGCTGTCAGCCCCAAACCAACCACAGATACTAACTACATTAGGGATAGGGATTCAAAGTCCACAAGTTATAATAAATAACAAAAGCATTTATTCAGACAGGAGGGCAGAACATAGCATGAATTAATAATGGAACTATTTAAATTTAAACAGGGGGCAGACTGGAAGGAAAAAAAACAGTAAAGAAACATGTTGTTGTTGATGCTGAAAAATTAATCAGAACATACCAATTAAAGAAGCAAAGTGCAGTAAAGAAAGTAAGCAGGACTTCAAAGTATAGCCTTGGCTTTCAGCCGGCTAAGCAAACAGTAGCACAAGTAGTAATAAGCAAGGGAGAATTTTCTTTTTGAGTGTAAGTGTGTGTTCAAAACAGAAAGTTCGTATGTTTGTGTTAATGAGAGAGTATGTATATATAGTAGTTCGAAACTATGTAAAATAAGGCAAGAACCATAATTGTGTAGTAATTATGGAACTCGGAACCAATTAGAGTAAAAATCAGTACAAGTACTCCCTTAATTTAAGGGAATCAGTTCAAACGGTAAGAACAAGTAACAAATAAGGAAAGAAATCAATGTGTAGACAAGGAAATAATTCGAACATATTAGGCATAGAGTAAACTATTAAGGCTAGGTTCAGAAAAACTCTAATTAAGGGGATAGTCAAGCGAAGGTAAGGGAAAACCAATGCAGAAAAGGTAAACAAATCAATCAAATCGAGTAGAAAAGCAGGGATTGAAGGTCTAAAGGAAAGTGTTCAAATCAGACCAAGAAATAGGGAAATCAGAATCAATCAAAAAGAAAGTCATGAGTCAATGTTTTGCATATAAATAAAGTAAGACATAGATGGTTAAGAGTCGACATACAACTCTAGCAAACATGAGAGTCAAACAATACTGATTCAATGAGAAAGAGGCAAGTTTTGAACAGTCAAGATGAACACAAGCACATAGAATCAGTGTAAGTTTAGGCTAAGAAACTGAGTAGAAACATATCAAGGCAAGATAGTCACGAAAAATCACAGAAACTCAAAAGCGAGAACCGGCCAGTCATGCTGATACACAAAACCAAACAAAGAACCCCCTAAAAATTAGGGCTTTCAAGATAGACGAGTTAAAGATGTAGCAAACTCATAGAATCAGTCAAGATATGCAAGAAATATAAGTTAAAACACAAAAAATCAGTCAAACAAGGTTTTAAAAGAAGTTCTGAAAACCCTAGTTTTAGAAGAAGATGAAAAAACACTTGAAACCGCATGATTCTTGTAGAAAACCTTAAGGACAGTGTAAAACATTAAAGGAACAAACTCAAATCGTTCTAGATCTAGGAGATATAGGTAGAAATTAGGGTTTCAAAAGAACCCATAATGAGACGAAGAAACCTGTCCAGAAACTCAAAGATCGTGTCAAATATAGAACGATTCTGCTTGAAATCACACTGGAATAGCCAAGAATAGGCAGGAGATGAACCCTAGACGCAGGTCTGCATGGCCCCGGGCCCTTGAAGACCTTAGAGAAGACAAGCATAGCATGAGAGAAGCCATTGAAGTCTTAAGAGACGATGAGAGGTGACCGGAGATGGCCGGAGATGGGGAGTCGGCGGTTGACGGCTAGGGTTTGGTTGAGAGTTGCTGAGAGAAGAGAGGATCTTAGGGCGGTGGATTCTGTGAAATGATTAGGGTTGGGGATGGTTTAGGATTAAAAAAGGCAAGAATCAATACGGGCCATTGATGAGAATTCTCTCTCCAAATCAACTCCGAACTTCCCGGAAATCAATTCCGACCATGCGCACAAGTCATAATACCTGAAATGAAGCTTCTCATGGCCTCCAACTGCTGAACGATACGTTAGAGCTCAAAACGACCGGTCGGGTTGTTACATTCTTTCCCACTTAAACATACGTTCGTCCTCGAATATGCTAAGAACTGCGCTGGAGTTTGCTGAAATCACAGTTAAACACATTGCGCACCTACCCGTGCTACCACAACCCAGTTGAGCATATTAGCTCGAGCGATTCTGAAGATATTCTCTTTTATTCAAACAAATGAGCCTTAGAGCCCAGTTTCAACATCCGAAATTCTCTGCCAGGCCTGCTCCCAATATAAGAACATTGTATAAATCACCACATGATGCACCGATGCAAGATTGCATACCTTTGCTGAATTAACACTATGCACCACGTCATTCATAGGACCATAATGACATTCTCTGACCATAATAGCCAACTTTCCCCAAGTCTGATGCTCACAATGCACCTCATGATACATTTAAATCTGGTTCCAACTCTTACAATACTGCCAAGACGGAAGAGACATGTAGAAATTCATAACCAATTGCCGGGTCTACAAATCATTGAGGCTACACTCCTGACAAGAACATTACCTCATTCTGAACCAAATAACGATCTTTGCTCTTTAATATACTTCATACAATCCGATTGCACTCATCCTAGATCCAATAACCTTGTCTCACCCAGTACAAACTGCTCATGCAACAAGTCACCCCTGACATGACCAAAAGTCTCATATGATGCCATAACGTGCCAATAGGCTACCAACTCGAACGCGATACATAAGGAAAATGAACTTTGGAATGGACTACTCAAATCACGCAACTAATATGAACTTTCCTCAAAAAATGGGAAACAAAACACACATAATAGAATATAAGGGACTGTAATTATCATCACACTGTTGCGGCGCGCAACCCGATCCGCATATAAAACTCACATAAGGAGATACACATCGAGCTAAATTGCTCATTACCACAAAATACCGAATATCAGTCACAAGCACGCTAAGTGAATAATATCGTCCCTGAGGGGACATATAGCGCCATAAGCTAACAAACTCAAGCACAACTGAGGTGCGATATATGTTCTGAAACTAAAGAACCATCATGCTCACATAACACCATCGCTCCGCGGAACCTCAACACATAAGAAATTTACCAAGCCGTTTCACAACTCACACGGCACAATATAGCATTACATGAAATAGCCGACGATGAAATAACACCCAACGTCCGAATACTCCTGTATAAGGAGAGCTATGCTGAAATAAACACATTCGGCCGGATATAGAGCCCATATTCATATTTAAATCCATTCACAGTCCTCAAGCCCTTTCTGATCATACCGAACTAGGCCAATAATCTTTTCTGGGTCCATAACAACCCCTTTTTCCCATAACTCACAAGAACAACCATCATAATCGGAGTAATCCTCCACAGTCCACAACCCAATAAACCGAGTGCCTTCCAGGCATAAATCCTCAAATTAACCATATCACCACAATCTCCATACTTGGTTTCATTCTCCAATCAATCAAGTGACTACATTCCACACTTATACAATCTTCCCGTGGAACACGCTCCTACGATCTTCCGTAACTGATAACAAGTCTGCACATCCATACTATCGGCCGCACTAACACTGAAAGGAGATCAAGAATTCATAACCAGGATGCAAAGCCTCTTTCACAAAACACTGATCCCAGGTGACGCTGAAGACGATGCCAGCTTACTCTAAACATTCAAATTACTTTCATGCTCATCCGAGCTCGTGACATCCTTGTCAACACCAAACCGCAACCTTGATCCTCACCTTCAAATTCCATACTGCTCACTGCACCTAACATGCCAACATGCGATAGTACAAGAATTTCATCACAAC
This sequence comes from Nicotiana attenuata, assembly GCF_001879085.1. Classification (NCBI taxonomy): domain Eukaryota; kingdom Viridiplantae; phylum Streptophyta; class Magnoliopsida; order Solanales; family Solanaceae; genus Nicotiana; species Nicotiana attenuata. The sequence goes on from NC_031990.1 coordinate 5,411,089, forward strand.
TCCTGAACCACTAACATGGTAAACACTTCCTCACATGGAAGCTCTTTACTTGACTCATTCCAAGAGAACCATAGCAACACACGAGTCAATTCTCATATCCGAAGAAGATGCAATTCTTCAAGTAGTGGCCTAAACCACCATAGCCCTTTCCGGGATCCGCCTACACATAGCAGTTCATAATACTAGAGTACTTACGAATAAAATCATTTACCGCGGCCGACAAGCCTCACACGTTCCGTCACAAATCACTTGCATAACTTGATCATGCTGAAGGAACTGATCACTACCACCAATATGCCAAATCAACTATGGCTACCCAATCCAACCTCTTCCAATTTATCCTTAATTGCCTTAGAATAATAATAACTTCATTCAACACATAACGCACTCAACCCGAGTGGCCTTGTAACATGAGACCATGCTGTCTCAAATCCCACGAACCATCTCATACCTTCCTTGTGTGCATAATCGCATCTCGACTGGTACACCCATTATGATAATTCCTCTACGAATCCGAAGTCTTTTTCCCCTTTTTCCCCTCAATGCTACACTGCAAGTCAAAACATCATAGAACATTCTGAGCCTCTTATCATAATCTGCTTCACAAGCCCGATTCCTAAACACATTGCAGGCTTGAACCCTTAGGCACCGCATTTTTAACCTTTGAATTCACTAGGACCGTTATTGAGAGTCACCCACTTTACATGGTCCTGAATATAATCAACTACAAGGCTTCGCTAGCCCATGACCGCCCTCTCAAAGAAGTACCCGGCCGAATCACCTTCCTTGCAAATCACTTCTTCACGAAGCATAATTCCTGAGTATTCCCAAAACTCAAACATGAATCGATGATGCCAATTATAGAACACATTCTTCAATTCCTTTGCTCAAATTACTACTGATGTTCTCTTTCCTTAGCCTAAATAACTTACCAATACGCCGATAACCCAAAACCCCGCAAGAAGATAAGCATACAACCCAATCGTAGGCGGGACTCTCCCACTTAGCTTGAAGCCACTATTATACAACTTTGGAACCCACCAAGATTCTCGATCTCTTACTGACATGACCTCGCGCAATTAAACCCCCAGATTCCTTGAAATCTTTCCTTTAGCATTTCATGAACACTCTGAATCTCTAGCAACATTCGCATATTAGACCTCTTACCGGATAGCCAGTAGGATTCTTCGCAGAAGCTTCGCCAACCACGCGACCGCTGATCTGCTCAAAGGAGATAACCCACCTGTGGAGATTACACGCCGACATCTTTCAACGCCGCTGCACGGGCACAATCACTATGTCATTCATAACCTATCAAGAGCCCGTGCTCATTTACCAATTGTACTAGTCTGCTCACTTCATAGGGAAATCAACTAAATTTGCGACAATATCTTCCAATTCAAAGTTATGTTGTATCCTTCTTCAATTCAAGCAGCTCCTTTCCGTTATATCAATTCTCCTGCCGCGTAATAGCCCATACTTCAAATTAAATCCGTCCCCAAATCATTCAAAACTTTCCTTAAGGTGTGTGGTCATCCTATCACAAACCCATATGCAACTCCGCCACTCTCCCACTTTGGCAGAACTCACTCATTTAATCAACTACTCGACCTTCACTTCTTACACCTGGCCTTCTAGAAGTTTAACCACCGCATGACACTCCCCACACGTCCTTCCTAACCTTTTACCGCCCAGTTATTGCATTAAATCAATATCTATCTCTATGTACTTGCACCAACAGATCGCACTACTTTAAACCTTTCCGAAGACCATCTTCCTCGATCCGTCACACTGGAAATACCGATTCAATCCTGAACCACTGCACCCTACGATCTCTGATAGCCGTTCCCTGACACCATTCCACAATACCCTGCCTAAAGGCGAATTGAAGAAGATCATAAAACCAGCAAACTTAACACATTCAACCGAGGACGACGACACTGCGTCGCAGATGTAAATTCCACCACGCTCGCAAATACCAAGCCTCGTTACTCCATCAACACAAACCTGATCATTTAGTCTGATTGCCTTTCCTCCTCCAGAAATAAAATACCGATTTCTATGAATCATGCACTGAGTAAACCTCCCTTCAAGTCATTCACTGCCTCGGCGCATAGGCAAACATCCTACCATCATATCAATACTGCGCGACCATCGTTCATAAGCATCATGGAAACTTGTGCCTAGTCTTAGAGCTCCCAGAAGTAAGGCTACTAAGCTGAAATGATATACTATCCTTCCACAAGGTGACGATAATAGCTCAAACAACCACGCAGGGAGAAACATCCCGCACCACATTCGTAGTACCATTACAATTACTCACTCGCTGATTCATGACCAATGCTTCGCGTCGCATAAGATTGAATGGAAAGGAAACAAGGGCATAAGCCTCAAGGAATCAAATCGCACGATGAGGAATCAAGAAGGGAAGTACTCCTAACAGCCCTATAGCCTCCCAAAGATAAGTACAGACGTCTCCGTACCGCCGAAACTCTACTAGACTTGCTCATGACTCGTGAGACCTAAGGAAACCTAGTGCTCTGATACCATGTTGTCACGACCCAAAATCCACTAAGGGTAGTGATGGCGCCAGACACTGTTGTCAGGCAAGCCAACCAAAATTACTTAACTAAATTCTCATTTAAATAATTGTGAAAACTCTGATTTTTTTTCCTTCAATTTTACTAGTAGAAGATACTCATTTGAAATAAAATATGAAATTCAAGAAATCGATCAAAATACCCCATAATCATCCCAGAACCCGGTGTCACAAGTGCATGAGCATCTACTATGAATGAATTAAAATACAGTAACTGTCCAGGATACAAGGTGGACAGAAATTAAATAAAGTAATCTGAAAGAGACTCTGCTGGCTGCGGGTCACCTCGGAAAGTGCAGCTCACCTAAGTCTCCGTATCAACCATGTTGCTACGCCCACTAGGCCACTTGAGATGCATGTGTATGTGCAACAAAAATGCACAGCAAGTGTAGTATGAGTACGAAAACAACGTGTACTCAGTAAGTATCCCACCTAATCTCGAAGAAGTAGAGACGAGATGGCTGTCACGCCCCGAACCTGGGCCTGGACGTAACACGGCACTCGGTGCCTGACTACATGTGACCGAGCGAACCAACTGGCTGGCTGAATCAACATGTGGTATCATAACATACTGAATGCAGAAGATAAACTAACACATGCTGATATACTGAAAGTCTGGATGATATAAATCAAAGTGCGGAAATACTAATACAATTCTGAAACATATTTGGCCAACATAGCTTAATATGAAAAGCCTGTGACTCTATATAACTGTTACTCTAGTCTATGAAGCCTCTAATGAAATATTGAAAACATTGACTGTCTGAAAATACTGAAGACTGTAAGGTAATGATAATGCCCTGAAAGAATTGGGATCACCAAATAGATGGTACAAGAATCCTAGCGCTCGGAATCCTCAACCTATAAATCATTACCTGCATTGTGAGATGCAGGCCCCGGGCAAAAAGGACGTCAGTGCATTTGAATTGTACTGGTATGTAAAGCAACTGAAAGAAAGAATTATAAATGCTGAAACTGAAACTAAGCTGATAACTGAGAATAGATAATTGATAACTGAAATGATAACTATTGAAACTGAAACTGAAATGATAACTGATAACTGATAACTAAACTGATAACTGATAACTGAACTGATAACTGATAACTGAAATGATAACTGATAACTGATAACTGAACTGATAAGTGATAACTGAAATGATAACTCATAACTGAAATGATAACTGATAACTGAATTGAATAAAGGAAGTAAGGATATGAATACTCCCTCTTCTGAATGATGAACAACATGTTTATCTGAATAAGCTACGGTCTCGGGCCCAATATATATGTGCACAAGCTACGGCCTCAGGCCCAAGTATACATATACATAACTACAGCCTCAGGCCCCAAAATGCATAAAGCATAAACTACGGCCTCAGGCCCAAGTATGCATAAAGCATATAAACTACGGCCTCAGGCCCAAACATGCATAAAGCTTAAACTACGGCCTCAGGCCCAAATACAGGTGTTCAACATTCAGGAACTGAGAATCAAACTGCAATACATGATAGTGAAATATTGAATCATACTGAGTTATATGATACTGGAATACTGGATCACACTGAGTTACATAATACTGGAATACTGGATCACACTGAGTTACATAATACTGGAATACTGGATAACACTGAGTTACATAATACTGGAATACTGAATGGGACTAGACTGAGACATGTATTCTTGAACTGATTATGAACACCGAAACTTAAACTGTTTATGGCATACTGAGTAATCTATACTAAGACTCGGGGGCATCAAACCCAATTCTATATTGAATACAAACTGAGCTCACAACGTTCAGAATGAAAGTGGTGAACGAGTTATGAAGCTAGAGAATAGAAGTTCTGCAACTATTCAAGGAACTAGGCTTAACTATATTTCTGAGGCAACTAGTAACGTGGTAAAAGAAATGTAGTATAGGGAGAATTATTAACATTCCCAAACATAGAGAGTTAGCCTCACATACCTTAACGTCCTGCTCTTGAGCATAATACAACATTCGCCAATCCTTTCAACTTTAATCTATATCAATACAAGTCAAAGGGATTCCAAATTAGCAACAATAGCCATGTTTTGGTCACTTAGGTATTTTATCAAACACTCGGTGGCATAAAGCTTCATAGCCCTTATTAATGGTGTCTCTACACCTAATAACCCATTCTTTTGCTCCTAGATAAATTCTAAAGTCTCAAATGGTTATAATCAACATTATTCTTTATCACCCATAAGGTAATCAACACCCATAACCAATAATAACCAATCAACAACCCAAACCTATCACCGTTCATACTTTTCTATCAAACCCATCAACTCATATCTCATGAAATAGAGTCTATAATCATCAATTCAATGATAGAATCAATTAGAGGGTGAAGATATTACCTCTTCGACATTCAATCTTCTTGAATTCAAGTTCTAGGGTTTCTTCTCTCAACAATGGTGTCCCAATCGAATATCTAATGATATGGAGGGTTTACCCATGTTAATAAGATGTTGGGAAATTGAAATTAACTTAGAATCACCATTAGAACTTACCTTGGGTGGTGGAGGGACCTTTAAGGAGTTAGGTTTTTGAGAGTTTTCCTTTCTAGAGCAAGTTTTTATGTTTTGGGGCAGTGGGGGACAAAATATAGCTTAAAAAAATGACTTCCCAAGTCGGCCACCGCGTCCCAGTAGGCGCGACCACGGTCCTGACCGCGGTAAATTGCTGGAACACTGCCTCGCCACCGCGGTCGCGGTAAAACGCGGCGGACCGTGGTGGTTGCATACCTTTCTGTAAAACGGGCATAACATTTTGTACAGAGCTCCGTTTAGGCTCCACAATTTATCGTTGGAAAGATATTTCAAAAGCCTACAACTTTCGTGCTTTGTATTTTCCCAAATTCCTTACACATTTTCACTAAACCCTGCTGGAAGACGGACCTTTTGCAAACTTAGTCGATTTTGTCAAATCTTATGCACCTCACTCTCCGTCTTGATTCCAAAACAACTATTTTCACCCATAATCATCCCGATGAGACTTCACATGTATAAAATATCAAATTAATACCCGTTTAATATGTCCACACCTAATCCGAATGTATGGGATATTACAATGGCGACTTCAACACTTACTAGTGGTCCAATAATAATATACCAATAATGTAGTGAATCGGGAATATTCATAAAAATGACTTCAACTCTATAGAATGAGGCAAATAAACAGTTCTTTTATTAATAGGATTTCCGGATTCAATTCCATCATTTAAGTATTTATCTCAGAATAGGGAGAACAATTATCAACATCTATAAATTCACGGCAAGCAATACAAGCATGCACAAATCATATCGAGGTCGTACGGCCCGATCCAATAATATTTAAACTATGCACTGCCAGAAGGTCGAATGGCGTGAACCATAGATGCATCTATTTCATCAACCGAGGCGTTCAGCCCGTTCCACAATAGAATAACACATTCAAACAGTCAAGCAATAATTCTTTAAGGAGCAAATATTCATGAAAGGCAAGTTTCTCTTTCAAAAATCAAGAAATGATATCTAGCCTTTTAGAAATTCATTTACACGGTCGATATGTTTTAAGCATTTTTTTGAATTTGTCAACAAGGTTGCAAGTATTACAAGTAAGCATGCTTTTGGGCCCTAAACTACCCGGACTTAAGCATAATATTAGCTACGCACGGACTCTCGTCACCTCGTGCGTACGTATCCCCCACAAGTAGGAGCACATAACCAATTAACTCACCTATGGGGACAATTCCCTCTTACAATGTTAGAAAGGAGACTCACCTCACTCCGAAGTTCAATAACCGGCTTCCAAGCCCTTCCGACAACTCAAACCGATGCCCCAACGCTCCAAAACTAGCCAAATAACGGGCAAACCAATGAAAATACACCCTAAGAATCATAAAAATTCAATTTATGTAAAATCCCAACTCCGCTAGAAAGGTTGACGAAATCGCCCCCGGGCCCACGTGCCCGGATTCCGAAAATTTTCGAAGAATAAGTTTACCCATAGCCTCACGAACTCAAATATATAATCTACTCTCAATTTTCACACCCAAAATCATGGTTAAAATCCAAGAATACCAAATTTCTAGGTTTTCCTCAAAATCCCAAATTCCTACAAATTTCCATGTCCAAATCCGTAATCATGTATTTAACTCAAAACTAGCATAAATACTTACCTTATGCTTGGTGGTGAAAATGGCACCTCAAAGTTGCCCCAAAATCGGCTCCAATGGAAGAAATGGGGTTGAAATGAACCCAAACCCCGATTTAAAAGAACCTCTCTGCCTCCAGCATTTCCGCACCTGCGGTCACATGACCGCTTCTGCGGTTCCGCAGGTGCGACTTACCCTCCGCTTCTGCTGTCCTCCTCCAAGCCCTCAGCTTCCGCATCTGTGCCTCTCCTTCCGCAGGTGCGGTCCCGCATCTGCCCACATCTGCGGTCCTAGTCTAGCCGGCTCATTTCCGCTTCTGCGACACAAAGGCTGCTTTTGCGGCTCCGCACCTGCGGCCCAAGTCTCGCAGGTGCGGTTACACTAGCAGGCAACAGCTTCAATTCTTCTCCAAATTCCAATTCGATTCGTTAACCACACGGAATCCACCCGAGGCCCCCGGGACCCCAACCAATCATACCAACCAGTCCCAAAACATAATGCGAACCTGCTCGAGGCCTCAAATCACATCGAACAACGCCGAAATCACGAATCACACCCCAATCGAACTTTATGAACTTTAGAACATCAAACTTCTACATTCGATGCTGAAACCTATCAAATCACGTCCGATTGACCTCAAATTTTGCACACCAGTCATATTCGACACTACGGACCTACTCCAACTTCTGAAATCGGAATCCGACCCTTATATTAAAAGGTCCACTTCCGGTCAAACTTCTCAAAAAACCTTCAAATTTCTATCTTTATCCAAATGACTCCAAAATGACCCACGGACCTCTGAATTCACTTCCGATCGCGCTTCTAACACCAGAATCACCATGCGGAGCTATTCCCAGACTCGGAATCCCAAACAGACATTGATAACACTGAAATGCACTTCAACCCAAACTTATGAAATTCCTCCAAAAATGCAATCTTCCGCAATAGGTGCCGAAACATTCCCGGGTCTTCCGAAACCCGATCCCGACATACGCCCAAGTCCGAAATCATCATATGAACCTGCCTGAACCTTCGAACCCCGATTCTGAGGTCGTTTACTCAAAAATCCAATCTTAGTCAATTCTTTCAACTTAAAGCTTCCGAAATGAGAATTCTCTCTCCAAATCAACTCCGAACTTCCCGGAATTCAATTCTGACCATGCGCACAAGTCATAATACCTGAAATGAAGCACCAGATGGCCTCCAACTACTGAACGACGTGTTAGAGCTCAAAATGACCGGGCGGGTCGTTACAAGCATAAGCAATTTTTAACAACCAGAAAAAGTGGCTTCTTCCTAAAAGCATTTTGAGAAGACCAAACGTTAATTGTTGTTCTCAAATTAATTAGTCAACCACAAACTTCTTCTTTACAAATGTATTTTTCTGAAAAGCGCTTCACAAAATAAGCTGATGTAGAAGTTTGGCCAAACAAGCTATAAGTAGGAAAAGAACAAAAAGAAGAATTACTCCTCGTGACAATTTAAACTGCAATCAATTCACATTAAAACTCTTTATGGAGTTTCCTTGCTAACTAATTAATAGGTTGATAGAATATATGAATCCACCAAACTATATAGAGACCAAATCCTATATAGGTTTCCATAGTTAACGCCAATGCAACAGTAAGTAAATGGAACAGGGAACTTTTACGTGGAAAAATCCCTGCTCAAATGGATAAAAAAAAACACGACCTACACTGGTAGGATTTCAACTTCACTATGAGTAATCTTTAGATTACAATCTAGGAATTAAACTCTTAAACCCTCACTAACTTGTAATACACCTATTGCAAGCCACTTTGCAATACACCTATTACAAAGACTTAAACTCATGACTAACTCTAGTCACGATACAAACACTAAAGGTTTATGGTTTACAAGGGGTTCTTAAATAAAGCTTATAGATAAGCAAAGTAGGAATTACAACGAAGAACAATTATAAAGTTACAACTCAACTAAGGACATACAAGAGACTTGTTGTAGGAACTGGTATGTAGTAGTGTTGTACGTTGTTCTTGATGCACTTGATAATTGAATGCTTGATTGTCAGATGCTTGAATGCATTCTCTGAGTGTTCAAGTGATGTTTTGTTGTAATGTTTATTATTAATACAACATAGATGACATCACTTGAATGATGTAATCACTTGGTTGGTCAATGAGAAGTGACTGTTGTACTGTGCTGCACTGTTTGCGTGTACAATGTAAGCAGTTCACTTTCCAGCTGTAGACAGTTGACTTCGTACTGCTGTCAGGGGAACCCAAGGGGATCAGGTCCCTGTGTTGATTCTTGATGATCTTCTGAAGTCATAGCAACTCACATTAGCTTGAGTCCATTGATTGAGTTGTGTACCAAGTGTGTCAGGTTCCTTATCTAGTTCTTTGACAGTAAGTTTGTTAGATCATCAAAACATAAACCTAAGGTACTGTAAACCCATCAATTTCTCCCTTTTTGATGATGACAAACTTAGAAATTGACAATCATGTTTAGAGCAACAAAAACCAGATAAAGTAACAGGAACTTCACAAGTTCCCCTTGATGTTATGCTTCCCCTTTAATCAGTCCCTGCATTTCTCCTTAGCTCCTTCAATTTTATCTACTTTTCCCCCTTTTGGCATCATCAAAAACACAAACAATCAAATAGCATAAAGAATTCTAGCCTAGTTAACTCACGCCACTTATGTGCACACAACATGATAGAAAAGAGAAGCAGAAACACATAGGCATTTACAGCAAAAGAAGGAGAGTTTTCATTTAAAAAAACATAAGCATTTGCCTTTACAACAAAAGTAGTTTTGAACTGTTTACATGGGAGCAGTACTAGTGATTTCCATCCACAAATCAAAAAAGAAAACAAACATAACTACCACAACATCATCAAAAGAGAGATAAACTGGACACTGGTCTCTAAGAGTTATGCCTAGGGGACACTAGAGAAAGAGGGCTTGGAAGAGGCAACAAGGGTGTTGAGAACAAGATCTATCCAAGCATTGGCGTACATTTACTCAGCGAGCAGTTTCTCCCTCAGGTTCTCAACTTGTTGCCTGAGATCAGCATTCTCCTCGGTCAGACGAACAACTTCTGTATTTGAAGAACTGGAGGACCCTGATGCCTCTTGAGCCTGACTAAGCTGAGTCTCTAATATGGCATTCCTAGCTTTCAACTTTCTGATCTCTTCAGTAGCACTGTTTTGAGCATTTATAAGCTGGGAAATCGTTGAAGTGCTTCCTACCGCTCCCATTTTATCGACACACTCACATTCCTCTAGAGTAGTTTTAGAGATAGTCTGCTTCTTGGTCCCATCTTAGGCTATCCCAAAGGCACTTTAAAGAATTTGAAGACGCGCGTGAGGAGAAACCCATAGGGGAGGCCATGATTTCCATATTTGAATGCTGCCACCTTTTGTATGTGCTCAATCATTATGGCTGGTAGATTAACATTTCGGAATCCACCCAGTGCTTCCATCAGATACAGACCAGACTTGGATGTGATGGACCTCCTCTCAGCACGAGGAAGCAGGACCTTGTTCACCAACTCAAACAGGAGCTGATAAACAGGAAGCAAGGCTTTCTTATACATCCGCTCTTCGCGCTACACTGCTCCCTCCTTAACTATAGCATGCCTAAAGTTTGAGCCACAAGCATCTCTAATAGTAGACAGGCCTTCACCAAGAACCTTAAGTATGTCTCCTAACAGAGCAGAGTCCATAACAATGTCTACGCCATTTACCAGTGCATAGATTTGATCAGATTCAACGGTAAAGAGGTCTGCAGAGAAACTTTGAACCTCTTCCTCATATAACTTGGGCACATCCACCTTGAATAGGTGTCCCCACCCTTGAAACTCAACCATCTCAAGCACTTGACGCATTCCAATCATCTCAGAAATCTCAGGGTCAAAAGTACGACCCCACAGCACTTTCTGATACCTCAACCTTTCTTTACCAGATATACTTCCCTTTCTTGCCTTCTTCACAGAACCGGGTTCCTTCACATCACCCAACTTCCTTTTCATAGACTTTCTTCTGGAATTAACTTTCCCACTAGACTTCACTTACACATCCTCATCAGACATAGACTCTTCTACCATAGCTTCCTTTAACTTACCACTATCTTTTACTGACTTGTCACTAGGTGTTTCAACCACCTCTTTTGAAGTACTCTCAGTGGAGTGCTTCTTTTTCTTAGACTTCCTGATCAAGGAACTTGGTTCCTCTGTGGCTTCCTCATCAACTTCCACAACTGGATATTCTTGTCACATATAACTTCACCATTCTTCACTAGCCTTTTCTTCTTCTTCCTGTTACTTCTCTTACTCTTCTTTAGGGCAGACTCAAAAGCCTCCTTCTTCTGCAACCTAGTGGTAGGTCGCTTAAGAGGGGGCTCAAGAGTTGCTACTGGCCTCCTTACGGTAATGAACGCGCTCAGAGCAACATCATCCTGATCTTCTTCATCACTGGACCTCATAACATGAGCCACTACTTCCAAAGGCTCAGCATCAAAGTGAGAAGAAGGAGCAGGGTCGAGACTGACCTGGGAAGATGATTCCTGACCTGTTTCCTTAGGAGAGGGATTAGGTCCATCAAGGGGGTCCTCGGTAGTCTTTTCTGGTGGAGGTTGTTCAAAAAGCACCATTGTTCCTTCTCCCACCATGGACTGAGTCTCTTCCCCATGAGACTCAAATACAGTGGAGTTTTCCTTCCCAATAATTCCCTCCGCAGCAATAGCTAACATATTTTCTATGGCGTCCCTCTCTTGAGGTTCCATAGAAGCAACAAAAGGAGAGATAGGAGTACATGTAGACTGATTAGAGTTCTCCTTAGAACCCTTAGCACTTTCGGGACTGATCGATGAAGCTTTTTCTGTCAATAGAGACTTACTCTTTTCCTCTGGAACTGCAATGTCATCTTCACTCTGTTCTTTGAGTGTCTCAGGCAATAGGGGAGAGAAGTCTTCATTCTTAGGGTTGTCTGAGTTCTCAACACTTAAAAGAGGAGTAGAATCAGAGGGAGTAGAGAGAGGGATGGAAGGTGAAGGAGAAACTGGTTTAGGATTTTCAGTGGTGGAAGAAGAGATGAGTGGTGTTGTTCCCTCAGGAGAAGACTCGAGGTTTTTCTCTTTAGTGGTAGGAGGGATTGTTTGATCCTCAGCCATGGTAGAAAATTTTGCTTGAAGGTTCTGGAGAGACTAAGAAAAATATAGATGGTCGTCAATTTAAGGAGTGAGAGGGTTATAATGAGGTGAATGGAAATTATGAAGGAAAGAAAAACGGGTTCTGAAATAGCGGTAGATACGTGGGAAGATGCAACGTTTCAGAGGGAAGTGAAAGGATTTGAATGAAAAGACATGACATACAGAGTCTGAAAAGGTTGATGATGTAGCATTATTTTTTTGTTTTTCTTTTGAGATATGTATGAGAAAAGCAAAAGACTACTAACCTGTGGCATAAGAACCAGGTTCCTGACTAGTCTTTAAAAAAATGCTCAACCTTCTTTTACCGCTCATGCATTGCCTCAGTAGCTTCTATAATCATCATGCGTGTCTACCTATAATGGTATAGAAGTGAGTTAGACTTGGCCGGAAAACACTTTAGCTAATTTTACCTGAATGTGATTTTCATAGCCATATGGTAGGAATCAGGTTCTCAATTAGGCTTTATTAGTCCCAGTTTCACCCTGTTTCTCTCAAAGTGTACTCTGCTCAGGGCTTTGGTGAAGATATCTACAATTTGGTCCTTGGTGCTGCAAAACTTCATACAGATAAGCCCCTTTTCCACATTGTCCCTGATAAAATGATGTCTCACATCAATGTGCTTGGTTCTTTTGTGCGGCACTGGATTTTTGGCCATGTTGAATGCACTTGTGTTATCACACAGAAGAGGTACACAATCAGTGTACACTCCAAAGTCTTCCAACTGCTGTTTGATCCATAGAAGCTGAGCACAACAGGAGGCTGCAGCGACATATTCTGCTTCAGCTGTTAAAAGAGCTACTGAATTTTGCTTTCTTGGGCCGTGAGATAAGACATGATCCCAAGAAGTGATCCATTCTAGATGTGTTTTTCCTATCTACAAGATAACCTGCATAATCAGCATCAGCATACCCAAAAAGATTAAAATTATCACCTGAAGGGTAGTACAGATTCAGGTCCTGTGTTCCCTTAAGATATCTCAAGATTCTTTTGGCAGCCGTCGAATGAGATTCCTTGGGGTTTGACTGGAACTTTGCACATAGTCCCATACTAAAAACAATATCTGGCATGCTTGCAGTAAGATAGGGGAGAGATCCATAATGCCTCTATACATTGTTTGATTTACAGAAGAGCCAGATTCATCCATGTCTAGTCGAGTGACAGTGGCAATAGGAGTGTCAATCACTTTTGATGCTTCCATGTCAAACCTCTTCAAAAGCTCTTTGATATGTTTCTGCTGACTAATGAATGTTCCCTTTTGTGGACTGCTTCACCTGAAGACCTAAGAAGAAATTTAACTCACCCATCATGCTCATCTCAAACTCACTTCCCATAAGTTTTGCAAATTCCTCACATAGTGAATCAGCTGTTGCCCCAAAAATGATATCATCAACATATACCTGAACAATGAGCAGGTTCCTCCCTCTTTTCTTCAGAAACAAAGTGTTGTCAAATTTTTCCTCTTGTAAAACCATTTTCTAAGAGAAACTTTGACAACCTATCATACCAAGCTCGAGGAGCCTGCTTCAATCCATACAATGGCTTGTCCAATTTGAACACATATTCAGGGTGTTCATGACATTCAAAACCTGGAGGTTTCTTTACATACACTTCTTCCTTGAGGAAGTCATTCAGAAATGCACTTTTGACATCCATTTGGAACAGAGTGAATTCCATGTGTGATGCAAAGGCAATGAGGATTCTGATAGCTTCCATGCGAGCAACCAGAGCAAAAGTCTCATTATAATTAATTCCTTCCTCTTGATTGTAGCCTTGCCTTGTTTCTTGTAGTGTTTCCATGTTCATCGAGCTTATTCCTGAATACACACTTGGTTCCTATAATGGTTCGATCTGCGGGTCGAGGTACCAGGTGCCATACGTTGTTCCTTTTGAAATGATGCAGCTCATCTTGCATGGTTGTGATCCATTCTGCATCTTTTAAGGCTTCCTTAATGTTTTTGGGCTCTATTTGGGAGAGGAATGCTGAGAAGGCAAGTGAATTTCTGGCTTTTGATCTATTTGGACTCCTGAAACCGGAGGAGTAATTATGTTGTCAAGAGGATGGGAGCTTTTGTGTTTCCAGTTGGGTACTTGAGCTTCATTTGTAGAGGAGCTGGGTAATCATGACTTGTTCCCTTATATTCTTCTTTCAGCTACCTTTGGAGTACTTTGAACTGCAACAACCACTCTTTCTCCAGCTTCAGTGGTTGTAATTATAGTACCTGGTTCCTTTCCGCCTAATGAGGAAAAGACTGCAGTGTTTTTACTTATCTCCTTCACTTGACTCATCATATCTGCCTTTCCATTTGCCATATCAATGACCTCACCTGGAACCAATAGAGGCTCTCCATCTTGATCATCCTTGTTGCTTTTCTCAGAGGAGAGGTAGGACTCGTCAAAGATTACGTGTACACTCTCCTCAACACACTAAGTCTGCATGTTGTATACCTTGTAGGCTTTACTTTGAGAAGAATATCCCAGAAAGATTCCTTCATCACTATTCGCATCAAATTGTCTAAGTTGATCCTTTCCGTTGTTGAGAACATAACATTTGCACCCAAATGTTCTTAAGTGAGTCAGCTTGGGCTTCCTTTCATTCAGTAACTCATAGGGAGTTTTGTTCAAGAGAGACCTGATCATGCACCTGTTCACCAAGTAGCAGGCAGTGTTGATAGCTTCAGCCTAAAAGTTCTTAGCAATCCCACTATCGATCAGCATTGTTCTTGCCATTTCTTCAAGGGTTCTGTTCTTCCTTTCCACAACTCCATTTTGTTGTGGAGTTCTTGGGGCTGAGAAGTTGTGAGTAATGCCATTCTCGTTACAGAATTCATCAAACTTAGCATTGTCAAATTCTGTTCCATGATCTTATCTAATGCATGCTACTTTTGATTCCATCTTCACTTGAATTTTCTTCACAAAGGCTAAAAAGTTCAAAGGTATCATCTTTTGTTCTAAGGAACAGAGTCCAAGTGAATCTGGAATAGTCATCCATTATCACAAAAAAGTATTTTTTTTCCTCCCCTGCTTTGCACTCTCATAGGACCATATATATCCATATGAAGGAGATCAAGTGGTTTTGAGGTGTTGACATCCTTCTTTAGCTTGAATGAGGATTTCACATGCTTTCCTCTAGCGCAGGCATCACAAAACTTGTGCTCTTTGGACTTTGACTTGGGCAGACCATGAACCAGGTCCTTCTGAATCAGTTTATTCAGTAGAGAGAAGCTTGCATGCCCCAGCCTTCTGTGCCACAGTTCAGCATCATCATCAACTACTTTCAAGCAGCTCAGATCACCACTTTGTAGGGACTCAAAATCAGCAACGTAGATATTCTTGTATCTTTTGGCCACAAGTACCACTACACCAGTTACTAGATTTGTAACTGTGCATATTTTAGAAAAGAACTCCACCTTGTTTCCTTTATCACATATCTGAGAAACACTCAAGAGACTGTACTTAAGATCATTGACATAGTACACGTTCGCAATTGAGTGAGTAAGTGATTTTCCAATTTTTCCAACACCAAGAATGTACCCCTTTTTCCCATTTCCAAAGGATACACTCCCTCCTTGCAGGGCTTTTAGTGAAAGAAAGTCCATGGTATTCCCAATCATGTGCTTTGAGCATCCACTGCCCATGAACCATTGTTGACTACTTCCTTTCACTATTCCCTGCACAAGGAAATCAAGGGTTAGATTTAGGAACCCAAGCAAGTTTGGGTCCCTTGTAATAAACAAGAGGATGAATAAGTGCTCTTCTAGTCCATGCAGATAACATGCGCTTTTTATGGGTGGCACCTGGTCCCCTTTCAGCAGTTACTCTTTCAGCAAAAACTTTATTTTTCTTAAGAGACTGAACCCTGGCTTGGCAATTTTCTTTGAAATGCCCATTGTTCCCACAGTGGGTACATAGCCAATTATCGGGCACAATAATGTACTTTCTATGAGGGTTGTAAGGAGTTCTCTCCCTTTGAAACCCTATTCCCTGCCTGTTTCCACCATTGTTAACGTACATGACAGTAATAGCATCTGAGGACCAGGTCCACTTAAGAGACTTTTCAAGATCACTTTTTATTCTTTCCAATTCTGCTTGAAGTTGTCTATTTTTCTCAAGTTCAGCACACAGACTAGTTTTTACAGCATTTAACTTGTTTTCAAGTTTAATATGTGCCTTACTAGCCACTTCCTTTCCTTTTTTAGAATTCCCAGGCCTACATTCAGTTTTGAGTTCCTCTATTGTTTCCTTTAAGTCTACAATCACTACTAAGAGGTCATCTCTTTCCTGCTCAATTACAGCCACTTTCTCCACTAAGGCATCTTTTTCTTTACTGCAATTCTCAATGGTTTCTTTTAGGTCAACTACAACTATCATCAGATCATCTCTTTCGTGTTCTACACTAGTGATCCTCTCAGTTAGAATCTCCTTTTCATTTTCCAGATTACCTATGGTTTCCTTCAAATCAACCACACAAACTATCAAGTCATCTCTAGTTTGTTCAGCATCTCCTAACTCCAAGGTTAAGGCATCCTTATCATTTAAAAGACTATGGTAAGCATCAATCAACACAATAGCTAATGACATGAGTTTTCTAGGAGAGTAGGACTTCAGATTTCTCTTAACATCCCGAAAATTTACCTCATCATTGTCATTGTCTTCATCATCATCTGATTGAGCCATCAAAGCAAATATTGAGTTATACTCATTTGCTTCACTTTCAACTGCCATCATTGAGTTGTCACCTGCATCTTCTTCTTCTTCAGACTCACTGGAAGAATCTACCCATGCTGCAAGAGCTTACTTCACAATATTGTCAGCGGCGTTCTTTCTTTTAAAGCATTTATCAGGAACCGGGTTCCTCTTGGCTGCTTTGTCAGAGTTGTGTTTGAAGTGTTATTGCTTCAGGAGAGGACAATCTTTGATGAAATGCCCTGGCTTTCCACACTTATGACAGAGGTCATAGTTCTTTGGCTTGCTAGAACTGCCTCTCTTGGGTATACCTCCATTCCTTCTAACCATTTTCTGAAATCTTCTAGTTAAGTAAGCCATGTCACTATCCTCGCCACTTGCGTCATTGCTTTCTGCCTTGAGTTCCTTCTTTGGTTCTCTTCTTTCAATGTCCTTCTTCTTCTTCATTTCATAGGTTTTCAGATTCCCAACCGGCTCATCTATAGTTAGCTCCTGCAAATCTTTTGCTTCAGTAATGGCATTCATTTTGAACTAGGCAAAACACTGAGAATTTTCCTCACGAGCTTGTTTCTAGGAATGATTGCACCAAGCGAGTGTAACTCATTTATGATGGAAGTGAATCGAGTGTGCATGTCTGGAATGGATTCATCGTCCTTCATTCTGAAGAGCTCATACTCAGTGGTGAGCATGTCAATCTTAGATTGCTTTACTTAAGTGGTTCCTTCGTGTGCTATTTGTAAAGCTTCACATATATCTTTGGCAGATTGGCAAGCTGAAATCCTGTTGTATTCATCAAGACCTATACCACACACCAAAATTTTCTTGGCACAAAAAGTTTTCTCCACAGCCTTCCTGTCAGCATTGTTATATTCTTTCCTCGTCTTAGGCACTGTCACAGCAGGATCTCCGACCTTTTTTGTAGGGACATAAGGACCACACATATAACATCTCATAGCTCGGAGTCTTCAGCCATGATAAAATCATGCATCGTTGTCTTCCACCACCCATAATATTGGCCATTGAACCTGGGTGGTCTGTAGGTAGACTGACCCTCTTCGAAGTTCGATGGAGCAGTCATAAGGATCATTTCTAGGTGTTAACATGATAGAAAGAACACGCTCTGATACCAATTGATAGAATATATGAATCCACCAAACTATATACAGACCGGGTCCTATATAGGTTTCCACAGATAATGCTAATGCAACAGTAAGTAAATGGAACAGGGAACTTCTACGTGGAAAAAGCCCTGCTCAGGGGGATAAAAAACCACGACCTACACTGGTAGGATTTCAACTTCACTATGAGCAATCTTTGATTACAATCTAGGAATTAAACTCTTAATCCCTCACTAACTTGTAATACACCTATTGCAAGCCACTTTGCAATACACTTATTACAAAGACTTCAACTCATGACTAACTCTAGTCACGACAAAAACAATAAAGGTTTATGGTTTACAATGGGTTCCTAAATAAAGCTTCTAGATAAGCAAAGTAGGAATTACAATGAAGAACAATTAAAAAGTTACAACTCAACTAAGAACATACAAGAGACTTGTTGTAGGAACTGGTCCGTAGTAGTGTTGTACTTTGTTCTTGATGCACTTGAGAATTGAATGCTTGATTGTTAGATGCTTGAATGAATTTTATAAGTGTTCAAGTGATGTTTTGTTGTAATATTTATTGTTAATACAACATAGACGACATCACTTGAATGATGTAATCACTTGGTTGGTCAATGAGAAGTGACTATTGTACCGTGTTACATTGTTTGCGTGTATAGTGCAGGTAGTTCACTTTCCAGTTGTAGACAGTTGACTTCGTACTGCTGTCAGGGGAACCCAAGCCTGTGTTGATTCTTGATCTTCTGAAGTCATAGCAACTCACATTAGCTTGAGTCCGTTGATTGAGTAGTGTACCAAGTGTGTCAGGTTCCTTATCTGGTTCTTTGACAGTAAGTTTGTTAGATCATCAAAACATAAAGCTAAGGTACTGTAAACCCATATAATTTATTTTTTTCGTAATTTGAAATAAGTTGAGTTTGACAAGGTTTTTAATACGTAAGAAAAAGATACTCATATAAAATAAAAATAAAAATAGATCATCCAATCCAAGAGCAATATGATCAAATCATACGTAGGTCCTACCACAAACCTGAATACGACCACACGAATGAATCTAATTAAAGTACTTCCTTAATTAGCATAATAATGAGACGAGTGTTCCAGAAACGTTAATCTTGTCAATCATTATCTCTTCTTATTCAACGGATAACGTTAGTACTACGTCAGCATTCAACAGTTCTTATATAACCTCGTACGCTGTAAGAATCCCATAAACGAGAAAATAGTGTAGTGAAGTTTGTGGACAAGTAAACTGTAAAAGTGATGGAGATTAGAGTAGGGAGAAAGTTGCTATTACTTGCATTATGCTTATTGATATCCGCCGTGATTGGTGGTTACTGCCACCGTCTGACGGCGGATATGCGGTGGCAAGTTTTGAACCGACGGCAGCAGCAAAAGGAGAAAGAGGATTCAGTTGACAGTACACGACGTAATTTGCTCTCCAATGGACTCGGCTTGACTCCTCCTATGGGGTAAATCCTATTGATCTCTTCCAATAATATCACTACTAAAAATTCCATTACTAAATTTAATTTGATTTTTCAGAATTTTCTTTTTTAATGTTTTACTGTTTGATTTTCATCTTTAACCATGTCTGCTCATGGGCTATGATGTATGATCTTGTAGCATTATTGTTCTCAGTATAAACTATGTATACTCATCAGCGGATCTACGATTTGAAGTTTATGGATTCTAAATGCCACTGCACGCACTGACCAACCAGTTACTTAATTCGAAATTAAATATTTGTACATATCTAATAGATGTGTTAACACAAATATAGGGTCTCAGGCAAAACTACTAGATTCAGCTGAACATGTACCTTATGTTGTACATCTGCCCCTGTGTACACTCAGAGTGTGTACACTCAAAGATAGATTTAAGATTTAAATTTTGAGTTCACCATTGAATGAATTACAATTTTGAAACTATGGATCAATGTTTAATTTTTTTTTATTTTTTTTAAATTTTAGTATTTTTTTCACGTGTCTATGTTCTGTGTCTAAAATATTTGGTTCTGTTGAACCCGTTAATTATATACACTATGTTTCCAGCCAGAGGCAGAGCTAGCATATGCCTTACAGGTTCGGTCGAACCCAATAGCTTTGGTCCAAACTATGTATGTCTTATAAAATTCATTGAATATGTACAAATTATTAATTTAGAACCTAGTAGCTTAAACGGATAATCCGAACCCATAAGCTTCAAATCCTGGCTCCGCCTCTTGCACAAAATAGTAGTTGGCATGGTAGAGCTCTGCATATATTTGCAGAAAATCCTAGACTCCGTCTCTGTGTTTGTTCTTTGTTGCTTCAATTGATTTGTAAACATTATATGTGCATATGCGTGTGTGTGTGTGTGTTTGAGTTTATGCTATGTATGTACATATTGCCACAAAAAAGTAGTGGTTTCATGATCCTCTGCACCCTTTTCTGTAAAATCCTGGATCTTGACTTTTTGTTGCAATCAGTCAATTAATTTCTTTGGGCTTCAGGAATTCTAACTAACAAAAGCAAAATTTTATTTTAGGTGGAGTAGTTGGAATCATTTTGGCTGCAACATTGATGAGAAAGTCATAAGAGAAACTGGTAAGTTTTAAGTACTGCACTAAGTGGTTTATCTGTTTTTGTTTGCATTACCTAATTTAGTCCCTGATGTTATAATCAACAAATTCACATGCAGCTATGTATAATGTTGAACTTTCTTTTGGTTGACAGCTGATGCCTTGGTTTCAACTGGTCTTGATAAGCTGGGGTATAAGTATGTCAATATAGGTATGTCCTCAACTAAAGGTGGATCCAAGATTGAGAAGCAGACGATAAATTCTCTAACATATATATAAATCATGTGATCGGGAGGTCATGGGTTCGAGCTGTGGAAATAGTCTCTTGCATAAATGCAGGGTAAGGCTGCGTAAAATAGACCTTTGTGGTTCGGCCCTTTCCCGCTGTATCAGTTTGGCCTTCAACTTGCTTTAATGGACAGTTATCATCCTTAAGGCCATATTTGCCTTTGCCACTATTAAAAGAGATCATATGAAGGCCCTCATACTCAATTTCCACACAGTGCGATTTAAACTTAGATAAAATAAAAGAGGCTTAGTAAGATCAACTTCTGCACACAATAAAATAGAACGATCGCCCTCAGCATCAGAGGTAGTATAATCACCCGGCGCATAGCGGGAGCTTAGTGCACCGGCCACCCTTTATTAAACTTTTTTCTAAATTTTCTATATACGTACACATTCCGTGTCCAAATAGCACCCATTGCTTATATACTGGATCCACCTCTGCATTTGATTCAGCTGTCTGTAGCTACTTCCCTTAGTTATCAACATTGCTAAAACCTTGTGTTTGAACCCTTTTCCTTATAGATGATTGCTGGGCTGAACCTCAACGCGATGATCAGGTACTTTTGTCTCAAGTGGAAATTTCTGCTTCACCTTACTACATTCCTTACTAGTTTTCTTTGTTACGAAATCCAAATTCCAGGGAAATTTTGCACCTAAGAATTCCACATTTCCTTCTGGAATGAAAGCTCTAGCTGACTATGTTCACAGTAAAGGTCTTAAGCTAGGAATCTACTCAGATGCAGGGTAACGCCAACTTGCACATGAAATTCATCTTTGAAAGATAGACTTGATCTCGAAATTCACCATTTAAGGAGATTTGATTTTATTCTGCAGGTATTTTACTTGCAGCAAGAAAATGCCTGGTTCACTTGGTCATGAGGAACAAGATGCAAAAACTTTTGCAGCATGGGTAAGTACAACGTTCCTGACTAATCTTGACAATTAACCATAAAACAATTCGAATATAGTTGTGAATAACGACATCTTCATTCAGGGTATTGATTATTTGAAGTATGATAATTGCAACCATGATGGAACAAAGCCAACTGTGCGGTAAAAACCTGTTGTTTCTGTTCAACTCGCGAAATCATGTGTGACAGATTCTACTAGTCGTTTATCGTATGTTCTTTCTTGACGGGGGTCCTGTCTTGTGTAGATACCCTGTAATGACAAGAGCTCTAATGAATGCTGGACGACCTATCTTCTTTAGTCTTTGTGAATGGTGACAACTTCTTCCTAAATGAGCCCATGTTTCCTGCTCTCATTTTGACATTATTGTAGTGAACCTATGTGCCTATTTATTTCAAATAGGGGCGACTTGCATCCGGCGTTGTGGGGTGGCAAAGTAGGTAATAGCTGGAGAAACACAAACGATATCACTGATACATGGGAAAGGTAATGGTTAAAAATAGGTCTTTGAATCGACAGATTTCATGACTTGATCTTGTATTCATCATTATTTCTTTGACAGCATGATTTCTAGAGCAGACCAGAATGAAGTTTATGCAGACCTTGCAAGGCCTGGTGGCTGGAATGGTTAGTTTTTCGATGCTTTTAGTTTTTTCTTAAATCTCTACATCCTTATTGTTGAAGTATGTGACAATCTTATCTAAAGCTGTTAGAGAGAGTTATATTATGTCTCAACACGCCCTCTCTCATGTGGTTGGATTATTTTTCATGGACCAAACGTGCGGAAATATTCTTTCTGTGTTTGAGTGGCCATGAGACTTAAACCTATGACTTTTTGCATACTCCGATACCATGTTAAAGTGTGACCATCACATTTAAAAGTTTAGCTGTTCAAGCGAACACTTTTTTAATTACTTAAATATATTATGTACCGCACTTGCAATTGTTTCCAATCAGATCCCGACATGCTTGAAGTGGGAAATGGAGGTATGACAAAGGATGAATACATTGTCCACTTTAGTCTCTGGGCTATTTCAAAGGTACAGCAAACATATTTCTTAAATGTATATTTCACTTTTTATTAAGGCTATTTGTGCTCCTTGAGGCAAAATGTATGATCCATTCTATGCTAATTCTAGGCTCCCCTTATCATTGGTTGTGATGTGAGAAATGTAACAAAGGATACCACGGAAATACTTGCCAACAAGGAGGTCATTGCTGTAAACCAAGGTACTAAACTGCATAATATGTAAACTGCAACTAGTCATTTGTTATAATTTATATGCGATTACCAAGGTAGGAGCTATATCCCTTCAGTTGTTTTCAAAGGTATTATAGCACTCATTCATTGCTTTAAACAGATGAGTTAGGCGTCCAGGGCAAAAAGGCCAGAATGGAAGGCGATATTGAGGTAAAAAATCTATATGTAATAAAACTATTTTCCATGCCGATTTTGCAGATTGCAGACAATAATCTTTTCACATTCTATTACGAACAGGTCTGGGCAGGGCCTTTGTCAGGCTATAGAGTAGCTTTAGTGCTTCTCAACCGTGGTCCTCAGAAATATGAAATAACAGCACACTGGGATGACATTGGAATCCCTCCTAACAGCGTCGTAGAGGCAAGAGATCTTTGGGAGGTATGTCTTTGTTACATTTCCTAATCTGTCTTTCAGAAGACTTCAGAAAGAATGAGCCCCTAGGGATTTGGTCTAGTGGTAAGAACGTAAACTGATGTGTGGTTTAGACGCACGTAGGTTGGAACCTCGCCAAAAAGATTCCAGGGAGAACGATTTTCAGTCAATCAGAAAGTTAGGACTTTTATAACTTCAACAAGAAATATCATACATATCAAATTAGACTAGTCCCTTTAATACTTATTATTCAAGTATAAAACCTTTCAAACTTGCTATAAATTGATACTTTCTTGTTGAACTTGTTTATTTGATCAACTGTGTGACCAAATACTTTGTATGCCTAGATTAGAGACACCAATGTCAAAAGGGTACATATGACATAGATATATAAGTACTTCATAGTGATCCTTTAGAATGCACTGGAAAACTTTATATAACTTGAACATACTCGTGAATGTTACATACCTCTATGTAATACTCAGCCGGATCCATAGAATAAGTTCTCAACCAGACCAATAAAGTAGTCTATCATCAGGGACGGAGTTACCCCTATTGTTAGGGGAGTCAGTTCGTCGGAAAATTATACTGTATAGATAGGTCAAATATTTTTTAATATGTATATACTATATGTTGAACCCCCTTAGCTTCTTCGTGTGTTTATTTATTTATATTTGACTCCCCTTAATGAAGATCCTGACTCCTGTCTATCATTCACCATTTTGGGAAGTTACGGGGAAAAAAAATATTTGCAATTATTCACTCCCTGATTGCTAGCCCTTTTACACATTATGGATTTAATGTGGCATATTCTTGTTGCAAATAACATGGGCACAATTTTGAGATGCAGCACAAGACATTGAAGACAAGATTTGAAGGGAATTTGACAGCTACTGTGAACTCTCATGCGTGCAAGATGTATGTTTTAAAGCCTATTGCTTGAGGATTCAGAGAGTGGTTGGCACCAGGCTTCTCAGTCTCTTCCTCTCAATTTGTTATGTTTTATTACAAAATTAAACTAGTCATTCGTCGAACGTATACAAAGGATTGAACATCACTAATATGAAGGGATGCAAAATCCTGTCATAATGTATGAGTTAGCTTTCTTATTTTGGTTGTCATTTGTCAACTTCAGTACCACATCCTATTAATGGATATATTTGTAACGACCCAAAATCCATTAAGGGTCATGATGGCGCCGAACACCGCTGTCAGGCAAGCCAACCAAATACTTAATTAAACTCAAATTTTAACAATTTTGAAAATCAAGATTTTTCCTTTAAATTTCATAAGTAAAAAGGTAACTGCTTCAATTCAAATTAAATACTAGCAATCAATACAAAAATATATAAAAACCATCCCAGAACCCGGTGTCACCAGTGCATGAGCATCTACTGATAAGGAAATAAAATACAATACAACATCCGTCCGGAATACAGTGGACAGAAAGAAAATACAATTTACTGGAAGGGACTTTACTAGCTGCGGGCCGCCTCGAATAATGCAATTCACCTAGTCCCCGAATCATCCGTGCTGCGATGCCCAATGGGCTGCAAGAGATAAATATACCTGTGCAACAAAAATGCACAGAAGTGTAGTATGAGTACGTAAACAACGTGTACTCAATGAGTATCCCGTCTAATCTCGAAGAAGTAGAGACGAGATGGTCAACTTCGACACTTACTAGAGGTCAATTGACAAAAAAAATGTGAGGAAATCATGGCTTTATATAGCAGTCCTAATTCACGAAGCCTGAAAACGGGTAAACACCTTCAACAAATAATCAAGGATTTTCAAGGTTTACTTTTCATTATCTTATCAATTTAAATCAAGCCACGAAGGGCAATTTCACAGTTAAAAATTCGCAAGCGACAATATATCATGCGCAAATCATGCCGAGGTCGACGGCCCGCTCCTACAGAAATGTAAACTGTGCACTGCCGAGGGTCGAACGGCTCGAACCATAGATGCATCTATTACCCCGCTCGCGAACTATCCATGCGACGCGGTCAACATAAAATAAACAATCACCCTGCTCGCGAATCAATCATGCGAAGGTTCACATAAAAATACATGCTCAAATAGCCAATTAAGGATTTATCAGGGAGCATTTGTCCAATTAAAACCAGTCCTCTTTTTAACAATTTAAGAGATTAAAGTTTAATCCTTTTTTGAAATTCATTTACTAATTCAATGCGATCTAAACAATCCAAGCTATCAATGAGCTTACAATTAATCCAAGTATAGCATACTTTTGGGTCCTAACTACCCGGACAATAGCATAGTAGTGGCTACGCACGGACTCTCATCACCTTGTGCGTACGTAGCCCCCACAAATAGGAGCACATAATCAATTATTTCACCTATGGGGACAATTCCCTCTTACAAGGTTAGAAAGGAGACTCGCCTCGCTCCGAAGATCCATAACCGGCATTCCACGCCCTTCCGAAGACTCTAATTGATGCACCACGCTCCAAAACTAGCCAACGATTACGCAAATCCATTAATATATGCTCAAATATTCGTTACAATCTAATTTATAGCGAATTCCTAACTCCGATCGAAAAGTTGCCCAAAACGCCCTCGGGCCCACGTGCCCGGAAATCCGAAATTTCTCGAAGACAAACTCTACCCATAGCTTCACTAGCTCAAATATATAATTTACTCCTAATTCCATGCTCAAATTCGTGGTAAAAATCCAATTTATCAAGTTTCTAGGTTTTCTTCCAAAAATCCCAATTTTCCCACAATTTTCATATCTAATTCCATGATATAATCTTGTATTTAACTTGGAAATGAGTAGGAGTAACTTACCTTAACATAGATGACGAAAATCCCACTTAAAGCTCTCCCAAAAATTGTGCCAAGCCAAGAAAATATGAGAAGAAATGGCAAAAATTCCGATTTTAAACAACCATTCTGCCCCCAGCATTTTTCGCTTCTGCGGAAAAAATTCCGCTTCCGCGGTCCCGCTTTTGCGGACCATCAGCCACTTCTGCGGCTTCCACTAGGCCGCCCATTTTCGCTTCTGCGTTCCCCTTCCCGCAGATGCGGTCCCGCTTCTGCGGAACCTTGACCGCATCTGCGGTCCACGAGCCCCTGGCAAAATCCGCTTCTGCGATGCCTCTACCGCAGGTGCGGTTCCGCATCTGCGGAAATATGACCGCATCTGCGGTCCTTCCTCTTCTAGCCCAAAACCGCTTCTGCGGTTGAGTTGCCGCATCTGCGGTACTGCTTCTGCAGAACCGCAGATGCGGTTATGACAGAAGCAGAAAACCTCAACCTTCCATAAATCCCATTTCCGATCCGTTAACCACCCGGAATCCACCCGAGGCTCCCGGGACCCCAACCAAACATACCAACCAATCCTAAAACACATTACGGACTTGCTCGAGGCCTCAAATCACATCAAGCAACGCTAAAATCATGAATCGACCTCCAATCCAAGCTTTATAAACTTTAGAACTTCTACTTTCGATGCTTAAACCTATCAAATCACGTCCGATTGACCTCAAATTTTGCACACAAGTCATATTCGACATTACAGACCTAGTGCAACTTCCGGAATCGGATTCCGACCCCGATATTAAAAAGTACACTTCCGGTCAAACTTCTCAAAAACCTTCAAATTTCTATCTTTAGCCAAATGGCTCCAAAATGACCTACGGACCTCCGAATTCACTTCCGATCGCGCTCTCAACTCCAGAATCACCATACGGAGCTATTCACAGACTTGGAATCCCAAACGGACATTGATAGCACTGAAATGCACTTCAAGCCAAACTTATGGAATTTCTTCAAAAATGCTAACTTCCACAATAGGCGTCAAAACGCTCCCGGGTTATCCGAAACCCGAACCGGGCATACGCCCAAGTCCGAAATCATCATACGAACCTGCTGGAACCTTCAGATCCCGATTCCGAGGTCGTCTACTCAAAAATCCAATTCTAGTTCATTCTTTCAACTTTAAGCTTCCGAAATGAGAATTCTCCTGCTAATTCAACTCTGGACGTCCCCAAAATTCAATTCCGACCACGCGCACAAGTCACAATACCCGAAATGAAGCTGCTCACGGCCTCAGGCTGCTGAACGGAGTGCTAGAGCTCAAAACGACCGGTCGGGTCGTTACAATATTTGACCAGAAATTTTTCTTGAGTTTGACTCGTATTTCAGTACATGATTCTGCGACGCATCTTGTGTGAAATTATCTTCTTATGCAGGAAGACATAAGCCTAATGTTAGGATTTGTCAAAGCAAAGCACTAGCAACCTGTATTTCTTTTATATGAAGCCTGTTACCTTTATTTCTTTTAGGTATATCAATTGTTCGAGTGATTTTGGTCTTTGTTTTCCTTGAATAAAATTATTGTATGCAACTGAATGTGCATTCTGTATGACATCCCTAACCATAAGGCTCCATGGTGCAGTTTTTTTTTTTTTTTAATTTAGATTTTTTAATATATATCAAACTCCGCCATGGTGCAGTTTAGTGGTTAATAAAGCTATATAATAAGACAGGTAGAAGAATGTCAAGATACCACAAGGTTTAGATACCGTTACACATATCAATCAACTCTGCCTCAATCTCAAAAAAGTTGAGTGGGCTATTGTTTAGACAACCTTGCATAATATACTAATTATCACAACTGATACATGATTTCCACTCAAGAAACCTACAATTACAAAGAATAATATGTAGTCCGGTTAGATGAGAGTAAGTATGATGGATCCTTCTCCAACAATCAGGTTCATTAGCAGCAACATTTAGACCAGCATCAGTGTAGAACAGGTTTTTCAATGATCAGTGAAAATGTAAGGAATTAGTAGTCAGTGTTCAATCCTGGCAGGAATGTAATACACAGGACTCTAGCACGGCAAGATACAAAAGCATGCAGTGCAGGTAGCTTCGGATCTACAAAAGTAGCTCAAGTTCAGCACCATCATCGTTACTTTACCAAAATATTGGATCGCTATTCCATGAGATAACAGTGAACTCATGAAACTTCTTGAAGTGCTAGACTCAGCTCCTGAGCAAATTTGGCAATGGATCCTCCTCTTCTAGATGAAAAAAGGTACAGAAATAGAGATATGTAAGCGATGTAACCTTTCCACAGACCACACAAGGTTGGTTAAGATGCTTTGACATACCTAGAAAGAGCAGGCAGATGATTCTTGACTTTTTCAAGCTCAATAAAGCAGAGATTGCAGCGCTCCATCCTTTTGTTGTCAATAAGCAATAAAACAGTTCAAATTAGATCTAGAAAGAACATGATAAGTATAACAAAACATGTAATAATACCTTTTCTCCGCCTCAATATCAACACCAACTGATGTTGGAGTAGACAACGAAGTATAAATCAGTGAACCAAATACTCTAACAAGTTTGAGCAGCATGTTTAATGAAATATCTTGATGCCTAAAGGAAGTCCACCAAGAAGCAAACATGTCAATCATGGAAGCTTTCGAACAATGTTAGCCGAAGAAAACTAAAATAAAGCTCAATTAGTTCTACCTATCCAACTTGCTCTGAAGCAGCCCCGTGAGAAGTGGTAATAGGCATGTGCAAATCTCTAATGTGATAATGTCAATTTTCTCAGTCAAGAAGCTCAACAAATCAGCAAGCACCTGTATAAGCGTCATTAAATGGTAACCCTATGGTGTTAAAAAGGTAAGTATTAAGAAAAAAAGTAGGGCACAAAAGCAATAGACTTACAGCATTATCTGCCATCTTCTCCAGTGCACTTATTGCCCCTTTAATATCATGTCTTTGCCAGTACTGGTACACAACCTACAAAAGGCCAAAATCTATATCTGATTAAGCGGACTCTTGAAGACCAATATAACATGGTAGAGATCAACTGAATGAATCCCCCCCCCCCCCCTCTTTCTGCACGTCTTACCGAGGGCAATTCGCAAGAGAACCTGCAAATGAGTAGGCTAAACATTGCATGCAGGTCATCATCTCATGATAATGCAAATCGCTTATAAGAGACTTAAACACATAAATTAGTTACAAGGGACTGAAAAAGCTTTATAATAGCCAGACACAAATTGGAGCATCAAATAACCACTAGTGAGTTTTCCAAATTGCTACCTGTAATTTAGCCAAACGAGATTGCAGCGAGCCAACAAATTGGTTGTGCTGTTCCATCAACTCCGCAATGGTATCCTCATCGGCAGCAATAACCACCTCACTTACAGCTGAAAGGGGGTCTTCTCTCTTTTCATGTATGATTATTGAATTATGATGAGTTAAATTCTGTGTCAGGAAAGACAGAAATTTACTATTTTCACATAAATGACTTTAATCCTATGACATTCATGGAAGAAACAACTAAATCATGAATATTACGTGGAAAACTTTTTCAGGTATTAACAGTTGTATGTTCCAGCGGTCACGTGTATTGTCTATGTAGCCATAGAAATGCATGTCCATCTATGAGGTCTCCACAACTACTACACTACTAAATGAAATTGCAGTTTCCGTCCAATATTCTTCTCTAATAATAAGGAACTTTGTCAGCAGTAGAGCTACCAACCAAAATGATAGAGATCAAACAAAATTTCGGAAAAGGCAGTTCCAATGATGAATTTAGTTTTCCTTTTTCCCTCAATGGAGGCATGCTAGCTGTCCCACTGCGGGCACCGCCCTTGTGATTCCTGTTTGAATTAACATGTCTTGGGTTCTACCTTTTGCTCTTTCGGTTGGATAAATCAGGAATCAGGTTTCTGATGATTGTTGTTAGGTTGATTTTGCATCCTTGCTGATTTTGTTATTTTAACACTGAGAGCCTTCAAGCATTATGTTGGGCCAAGCATTATCTTCCCAAGCCTGGCAGAGTTTTGACTCAGCTCGGCTTAAGTGCACTCCTAACTATCAACGGAAACCCCAGTCTCCATGTTCCTGTACTATCCTTTTCCATGATTGTGAAGGAGCTAATATAACTAGAAATAATTCCACAAGGTGTATGTGGAAGCAAATCACTGAAATGCTCCCACATCCTTTGTATAATCATCATTAAATTAAGCAAGAAAGGGTTAATATTAATAGAAGAGCAAAATCTCAATATGAAAAAACATTTGGAATAATAAAAATGCAGAACAACTCAGATTTGACTCATACCATATTGGTTGGAACCACATCCGGATCAGGACCCGCCCTGGCAATGCAGGAAGCAAGACCCTCATAATTAGGAACTCTGTCTCTCTTTTCCAAATTTGCAACAGTAGACCGTGTCCTTCCTAATTTTCCAAATTCAACACAGTGAGACGACCTTAATTGAGAAGTGCGCTAATGGCAATAAAGAATGTTCTACCTCTTAGTTGACCTTGCATGGAATAAGGATTCCTATTTAGAATATTTCCACGGGCTTCATCTGCAACAAATGGTAAGTTTAACCAGTATAGTTAGTTCAAATTATTCCAAAGAAAAGGAAAAAGAAAAATACATTTATTGGCAAACATAAAACTGAACACATCTTTTAAGAAATTGTACTGAGTAGAAGAAAGTGAAAAATTATGGGGAAAAACTACAGAAATGAATAAAGCAAAGGATTAAACAAAAAAGCCTTTTCCCTTCCATAGAAATTATGGTGATGGTCAGTTGAAATAGTCAGAAAATAAGAAACCCAAACAAGGAACCCCGTTTGCTCAAGGAAGATTACTGAAATGTTAGCAAGGAAAACACAATTAATTAAGTATTTTATCAAAATATAACTAATTAAAATATGAATAAAATCAAGATAAGAAAAATGTGACATGAAAGGCAAGACGCACACGCTTACATATATGAAGTAGATACGGGATACATACACACATATTAAAGATATTTAATTTCCTCTGTGTCCATTATGACATCCCTTTGGTTCCATAAGTAAAAGAATTTTACTGGTATACATTCAGTTAACCGCTGAGAACCAAACAGGAGGACAAACACTGGGCTTTCTACACCCAATCATTCCTCATAAAAATCCAGCTTTCTTTTCTTTTTCTTTTCCTTTTTTTTTTCTGTTGATAAAAAAAGCATCCACTTAGCAGTATATCTATGCAACTTACCACTAAAGAATGGTGCTAAACTTCTAGACCTAATAGAGGGCGCGTACATAAGTTATACTGAATGGGAAACCATACCTAACAACGTTTCAAAAAAAAAAATCACAGCACCCAAAAACATAGCAGACGAAAAAGGTCAAGAAAACGCACAATCTTCAATGTGGTGTCTGGAAAGCGATTCCGGTGCTGTATCCATTTCATGTTTTGTGGAAACTAAATTCTTGTCATCATTCACGTTTCTGTCAGCAGCAGCATTTCCAAATATCGAGCATTTAACAAAAGGGAAAATGTTCCTATCTGCAGGACTGCTACTTTCAATAGCCTTAGGTACTTCAACTTCAGACTGCGCTGCAGCAGTTGGCCTCCCAAGGTTTTCGTTGGGAGTAGGAGACTTCCAATCAGATACTTTTGGCTGCAATCTTTGTGGCATTTCCCTTCCTGCAACTCCTCCTTTCCTGCGTTCAGATGCCAGCTCCATTCTTTCATTATTTCTTGGGACAAGAACAGGTATTATCTCTGATTTATTGACAATAGAAGCATTTTCTGTTGACTGGGCTTTTGACGAATTCCTCTTTACACCAGTCGTATTAGGAACTGTTCTTGAGCTGATTGGAGGTGCTCTTGGACCAGTACTGAGATTGATTTTTTGTGAGCTGTCAGGAGTATCCGTGATAGCTTCATTCAAAAGATAAGTGAGAGTCAAATATATTGTGGCAGCCAAACTTGGATAAAAGAAGATAATCAAAGGCTAGTAGCTCGAAAATAAGTCGCAAACGGGGAATTAAAGAAGCAGAGTAAAAACTTAAGATAAGGTGTCAAGCTAATAATATTAGGCAAACATATTAAAAAGGAAGAGTAGCATACTAGTAGGAGTAGTAGAATCCTTCTGAAGATCCTTGTTGTGTGACAAAGAAAGTCTTCCAAAATACTTGGATTCTTTCACAGGATCAGAGTTTTGTGAACTTAATAGTCTCCCGAAACTTGCATCTGTGGCATCCTCAGCCGGAGTGGATAAATTCGCTCTCAAATTGGATTTCACTACTGAGTGATCATTTAATCGTGTAGTACTATCCACTGTATATGGTTCAAGACACTGCAAAAGACAAACATGACAAAGTTAGACATTACTTCAAAATCTCAGAAGAAGCAAAACATCAAAAACAATTTCAATGGAAAAAGGTAACACTTACTGAAATATCGACAACCCACACTCCAACACAACTTTGATTGTAAGAACATCCAAGAAGTTTTCCTTCATGAATACTAAGATCAGACAATGTAGACCAACCAACATCTACTGTATCATGATACCTAATTGGTTCCCACGAGAAAACCTACAAAAAAGGACTACTTTCTTTAGGGGGACTAAATGCCACATTGTATTAAAGAGCTGTTTCTCAAAGAACAGCAAATGCATGCCTACCTTCAAATTCTCATGTAAACCACAAAGAAGGGTTCTTCCATCAGTATTAAAGGCCATGCAACGCACTCCTGTTGTCTAGAATTGAGATAAAAACAGTAATGTTTGTTATACTGAAAATTCAAGCAGTCGCCAAGACACATGAGAAACATTCAGCAGTTATACTGTAATGACAAAAAGGAGATCAAAGAGAAGAACCAAACAAAGATGACTACAACAAACCTCAGGTCCAGCAGAACCTATGAGTTCAAAAGTTTCAAGGTCCCAGAATTTAACTGTTTTGTCAGCAGAACCTGGTAAGACAAAAACCAAGAACAAATTACAAGGCATCTGACAACTTTGATGATAAGAGATAATGCAGCACAACTCTCAAGGTGACCTTTTTTAATTAATTTGAGCCCTTTCTCCAATCCTCACACACACCTACCCCTACCCCACCCTGAATTTGATTAGGTTATCAGCACTACTAGCCTGCAACTGAAGATGCACGCTTCAATTAAGTGAACACCTTAAAAATTCTCAAAACTTAATACAGTATTTTCATGTCTCGGTTCCCCCTCCCTCTTTCTCAACTGCCAATTTAATCACGAAAAAAAAAAACTGGTAAAACTTAATCTCTAATAATTCGACACAAAAATATAGATATCACTTTTAAAATGGGGTTCTTGGTATATTTTCAGCAGAAATGCCTCAGGAGAACCTCAAAGCTAAATTGAAACTAATCACTACTGGGGAAAAGAGCGCTAATGTTCAGATTTCCTTTATTTTGATTGAAGAAGGAAAACTCAACAACAAGGAAAGAAGAGCGTATTGCTTCATGGGGCAAGCAACGTTTATATGGAAAACATATTGCTGGGTATCAACTCCCCTACATATATGCACCAAAATGAGACAAAGCATTTCTATATACTTCTTACGTAAATACTTACATAAGAAAACAGATTTCTTATATATAAGTAGACAAATCAGTTCTATAGATAGTACCCCAAGATGGAAACCAACAGATCTGATTGGAGAGGAAAGGACTAAACTGGAGATATTGAATACTGGAAGAACAGAAAAATAAGAAACAAGAATGAAACTAATCACAGTGTATAAACTTATTTAGAGCATGAAGAATCAGTATGCAGAACTTATCAAATCTGGTCATAAGTCCAGATAAATGAGTATACTCTTCTCAATTTGTCATTTCCTTTTCAAAATGTCTGGTTATTTTTTCCTCAGAATATCACCATGGGAAAAGTTTAGGTTGCCACTAGAATCAAATTCTACATAGATCATGGCATACATCAGCGAACTCATTTCAGGAATATAACAAAAGTTGCAGGAGGATGTACAAGACAACAAGAAGTATAACCTTCAGTTAAACTCCAAGT
The DNA here is from genome assembly GCF_001879085.1 of Nicotiana attenuata. NCBI lineage: Eukaryota > Viridiplantae > Streptophyta > Magnoliopsida > Solanales > Solanaceae > Nicotiana > Nicotiana attenuata. The sequence continues at coordinate 5,445,089 of NC_031990.1, forward strand.
TTCTGGGAAAAGAACAATGTAGCACTATGTCAAAGCTTTATCTAACCTGTTGCCAGTAAGAATTCATGAGGATGAAAGTCTATTGACCGAATTTGTCCTTCATGACATTTGAAATCATGTAAAAGCTTTCCTGCAGTTAAATCCCATATCTGCCACACCACCAAATTTATCATCAGGATATCATACTTAAGGAGCTTAAAAGCTGTTACACCTACTTGATATCAAGCAAACCAATAATGTCCTAGAAAGAGAGCCACGCGGAACAAGGAGACTACTTGAAAGATTAGATTTTAAAAACCAAAAGTGCAACAAAAATTCGACAAGGCTCCTGGGGATTTTTGCGAAAACTGAATCGCGTGCTTAGAAAATAACAAAAATTACATCATATAAATGAACTTAGTAGTTGCAACATCAAAATTGCACTTAACATTACTAATTTCAACGTCCAATATACAATAATAACAGTATTAATCTGAATTCAAATTCAATATGTCAAGATGTAATCTCAGACAAGCCACTTCAATCAAAATATGATCTCTTTTTTTCTTCAATTGATCTGACAAAAATATAAGTTAATTTCATATTTAATTGCCTAAGTAAACTGTATTAATTGTTACTCTGATTACATGTTTTTTGTTTTCTAACAATCAGCCTATAAATCAAGAATTGAAACAATACAAAATAAATAAGAGAACAGATAAGAGAACAAAATAAGAACTTTGATAACAAGAGACTAGAAGAAAGATGCAGGTGGGAAGCCCATAAACGAAGTAGCAAAGAAAAGGAACCGCACACCAAAAGAAGAAGGAAGGATCTTCATGAAGAAAGAAGAAGGGAATAAAGAGCAAATCAAGAGAAGCGGAGAAATAAGATTAGTGGCAAAGAGTCAACCCAAACTGGAAAAGAAGAAGATGATGGCAACGATTAGAAGAATGAGTGTCGAACTATCATTTTTATAATCCTTTAAAGACAGATTCAAAGAAATTCCTTCTCACTTAGAATGCTATGCACTTCATCGCTGCAAGCACACACTTCTTGCAAGTTGCATCACTTCACCCATAAGAACTGATAACCCCTCGCTTTGCATCACTGTCACTTTAAGTCGTGAAGCGCCACTTTTTAGTAACAGTGGTTTTCATCATGGTCATAAAAATGTGTTAAGTACATCCGTCATTCAATCATCCCATGACCACATTTAAGCTAGCAATGGACTAACCTATAACGAAGTAAATCCAAAACAAGTAGCTTCTGTAAGATGCAGCAAGTTTGAAGTCATCAACATAAGTGAATGTTTCATAAGTTGGTGAATGGCAATAATCATATGTCCTTTTTTTTCTTTTTTTCTTTTTGAGTTTTGTGGTTTAGACATCATCCAAAACAGTACTAAGAACATATGAAATGGCTCCACCAACCATAAGAAGGCACATCAATGTGTAAGTTCGCAAATATATTACTGAACAAGGAAAAACATGAAAGGGAGAAGTCTGACCTTTACGGTACTGTCTTCTCCACCAGATACAACCCAGCGGCCATCTGGCGTGAACCTGATGGTGTTGACACCTCTACTGTGCCCTTTGTATGTGTGAATGCACCCTTTGCGTCTAATATCCCATATCTTTAAATTTGTGTCCAGAGACCCAGATGCAAAGAACTCACCAAAGGGATGGAAGTCCAATGATATACAATTGGATCTATGTCCAGTGAGAGTCCGAAGAACTGAGATAGACAGATAGATAGAGAGTGAATTTATAAATTTCACAGTAAACAACAAACAAAATGATTTTTCACAAAGAAAAAAGACTATAACAAGCATACTCTTGGCCTCCTCTAAATCCCAAAGCTTGATAGTACCACTTGCTGCTCCTGCAGCTACCAGAACTTCTGAAGAATCAAAGCTAACTGAATCAATTCCGCTTGAATGACCTGACAAACTCTACACAAGAATACAGATACAGGACCATGTGTAAAAACCAAGGATATTGCCGCTAAAAATTTTGCATCTTAACAAACAAAGAAAGTTATAACGTAAAGGTTAAGCCCCAAACAACAGCCTCAATCAAGGAAAACATTTTCCAAGAAGAAATTTTCTCCCGCTCTCCAATACTCACTCAAAAAGTCATTTTCCCTCTTTTAGTTGCCAGAAAAAGACTTAAACATAACAGACTTTGCTGCTTCAGAGTGTAAATTATATTTTATGATTAAGTATTCACCACTTGTACTCATATAGCTTCCTTTTTAGCTAAAGACAAAACACATTTTAATCTCAATGCGAATATATACATAACAAAGGAATTGGAAGTACAGCTAAAAGAGAGAGAAAATACTCCAGCAGGTACTAACCAATATGGCATCAGGCTTGCCAATGGACCAGAGATTAACCTTGTGATCTTCTCCCCCGGTTACAAGAACCCTGGATGATTTCCTCCCTATCTTTAAGCAATTCACGCTTAAAGAATGTGCTACAAATTCCTCTAATTACAAAGCATTGTCAAGGTCTGCAAATTATAGCTTCAGTTCTCAAATGTACCATTCATTCCCCTCCACACCCCTATTTCCACAATAACAACAACTAAGCCTCAGTACCAAACAAGTCAGGGTCGACTATACTAATCCTTTTTTTTTTTTTTGAGAATAAAGGTCTACTATACGAATACTCACTGAACACATTACTCCATTTAAACTCATCCCATGCCAAGATTATGCAAAGAGTTTAAGTTTTATGCACTGCTATGTACATTTTTTTTTACACCATAAGGTCATTAAAAGGTAATTGTAGCTAATTTCATTTAATAAGCACTAATTAGTAACATGTAATAAAGGGTAAGTAATGCTTTAACACATTAAATTGCACTCATGACGAAAAAAACTCTACACTATATATAACTTAAAATCTTATACAAATACTCCCCCTTTTCTATACAATAAACAAAAATCATTAAGAGCCTAATCAAAACTATTGGTCTACCTACTATATAAATCTTCTATATTCGTCTACACTTTTCAATAATTATGAAGAACATGTGTCCCTATATGCTCAATTGCAAGTCAAATAGAAAAATTAAGCAAATAAATAGAAAATTTAAAATAAAAACAAGGATACGTAGCTTATAAGCACGTTTAGTGGTTGTCATTGAGAAATTCAAAACCAGGCATCAACTTGTCGATTCACAGAGCAGACCGCATTCAATAAACCCCTTGATTTTTGTCCTTTCTGTTAGAATTTAGAGTCAGTGGATTCGAAGTAAAATGCATTAAATATATTTTATATATTTTATAAGAGAAATGAGTAAGTTCGGTTGAAAGCTTACAATGAATAAAGGCTGAGAATTTGGGGATTATTCTGTGGAGGATAAATTGAAAACTAACATGGCATAGAAATGTTAACAATGGCGAAATGCAGAAGGAGAAAAGGAAGATTTGAGAAGAAGAAGGAGAAATGGCGCTTTCGAGATGACAAAATTAATAAATCTATTTTTAAATGTTTAATTTAATCATGAAAGTTCAAAATGATTCAGGAAAAATGGAAGTGCAGCCAATCTCAGCCGTTAATCACTGGACGAGACCTCATCCAACGGCTGAGATCTGATTTTTATTTTTGTAGAATGACTTTTCAAAATTTTGAACGAAGTAGGAGTTTTATGTAATCATTTTTTTTTTACTTTTTAGAAAGGAAAAGGGGAAGTTTAATTATTTAAGGCTTCTACTTTCTTTTTTTCTCAAATTTAAAAAGGGAGTTGTGTGTAGCAATGATTAAAGTGTAATTGTCATATATTTAACTCATATGCTTATTTTGTTTCAAATTAAACTATTTGATTCATTAACCCTTTATTTATAATTTGAAGTTAGAGAGGGGAGACAAAGGAATAAAGAAAGAGGGAAAGCAATTTGGAGGGAAGACAACTCAAATGAAAAATCTTGAGAATTATTTTCGAAAAATAGCTATTGAAGGTGCATTTTGTAAGGGTCGTTTGATTCGGAATATTATAATTCTGGAATTATAATCTCACTTCTAATATGATATATTTAATACTAAGACTTTGTTAAGATAACAATTAAATTTGTTTATGATTTTAAAGATATGTGATTTAGTTCAATAGTAATTAATAACCAAGAGATCTGAAGTATAAATGAAAGAAGTAAGTTGAATCAAACCGGTGTTCAAGCCAATCTTGACCTCGAGCTACAATGGCCTCGAGGTTGGTCAGTAGGAACAGTAGAAAGTAAGAGACTATATTCTTTTGCCAATGATTGATCCTCCTTACAAATGATTGGGGTCTCCTTATACAGTAGGGGAACCCTAAATAAGGTACATTTCTATTTACACTAAGTAATCTTATTGGGACAGCTGTCTAACCGCCTAGTACGGATTCGTATGAACTCGTACGAATCTATTCCGGAATTTACACCATGATCTTGGAGATGTGGCGGGAATCTTGCTCTTATGTAACAAACCCGTAACGGCATCATCTCGGGGTTGGTCATACTCGGCTTCGGTGCTCGCCGCGTACTCCGATCTTCGATCCTTATACTCTGTCATCGGGCTCGGGCTTAGTCCATCGGCCTCGAACTTGACCTATCCTGAACTCGGGCTTGAAGCAACTCTTCGAGCCCGTAAAATTGGACATACCTGATTTCGACCGTATACAACCCATAACCAAGCCTGAGGTAAATATAATACTAAATTTTATACAAAAATTAATATTTTTATCACGAATCAAAAGACCACTAGAATTATAGTTTTTATTGGGAGTAAAAGTTCGGGGCAGTGCATTTGGATAGATGTCTTTTTACTATATATCCTATAATAAGAAAATCATTAAGAAAGTTTTTTCAGCTAGTTTGGACGGTCGTCACTTCTTGTATTGTATCGTATTGTTACTTTAAATACGATGTTTGTTTTAGTTGTTACTTAAATTTTATTGTATCATATCGTTAAATCCGTCGTTACGTAACGACGAAATGTGTCACTTTATGTAACGACCGATTTGGTGTGATTGCGGCGTTATCTTATCTTTTTCTCTCATCTCACCCTTCACTATTATTAAATAATTTTATTTAATCATTTACCCTACCTTTTTATATAATGAATTATCCAGTATCATAATTTTTTTTATAATATTACAAATTTATTCTTCATATTGTTGGTGCATGATGTCATGAAACAACGGCAAACGATACAATCTATCTAAACATTGTATTCATCAAACGATACAGTATAATACAATACAATACGATACGATACATTATGAAACGATGTGTAACAACCATCCAAACAAGTTGTTACTTGCACTCAATGTTTACATCAAACCTATAAATGCAAAGATATATTTTTCTCATAGTTATTTGTATACGGTCAAAATCAGGCACGTCCGATTTCCAAGGCTCGAGGGATCACCTTAGGTCCGCGTCCGGGTGAGGCCGAGTTCGAAATCGACGAACCAGACTCGAGCTCGAAGACAGAATGCAAAGCACGAAGATAGGAGTACGAAGAATATCGAAGCCAAGTATGCTCGACCTCGAATAATATCGTTATGAATTTGTAACAGAATGAGCAAGATTCTTGCCACGTCCCCAAGATCATGGCGCAAATCCCTGAATAAGATTGTACAATTCCGTACTAGGCGGTTAGACAGTTGTACCAATAATATTCCTTACTGTAAAGAGAAATGTACCTTATTTAGAGTTTCCCTATTATATAAAGGGCACCCCAATCATTTGTAACATCATCTAATCATTGGCAAAGAATATACTATCCTACCTTTCTCGCTTATTATTCATCAGAGCTGTCCTTTTTGCTTTATTGTTCTTATTTTATTGTTCTTGATTCATCTCGAGGTCACTGAGCTCGAGGTCGATACTTCTAAACAACACTGGTTTGATTTACTTTTTTCCTTCATTTGTAACTCACATTTCTTGATTATTAATTGGTATTAAGCTTAATCACATATCTTTAAAACCACAAATCAAATTTAATTGTTACTCGTATTTTCGAGGTAAACAGTTTGGCTCCCACTGTGGGCTAAAGATAATAGTGATTATTTCTTTACTGATTCTCATTACACACGTTATTTTTAAGCTTTTCTTGTCAAGATTTTCTGATTCTCAGGATTAAACATGTCGAACTCGCAAAATGCACCTGTCTATGACAACGAAGGTCTTGGATTTCATGGGGCAAACAACAATTTAGGGGTCGGTATACCACCAATAAACCCTGGGGAAGTGCCAAATGTGGAACCAGTTGATGTCAGTTCACACATTGCTTTGGATACAGATTTAGGTGCAAACCTCGGAGGGAGTGTACGCAGAGAAGACCGATCTGGGGGCTAAGGAACACCAGATATAGGAGATGGGGGAGTCATCCTCCAAGTGATATTCGAGATGCTTCAAGCTCAGTAGATCGCCATCGCCCAACTTCAGAGTCAGAATAAAACTCCGAGTATAGTTGAACCACAAAACACTCGACGTGTTGAACCGGCGCCAGTGAGGTCGAATGGAAATGACTCGGGGACTGACCCCACCATTACGAGGATGCTCGAAGATATCACCAAGAGGATCGAGTCCGGGGAAAAGAAGATTGAAGGCAACGACAAAAAATTGGAAACTTATAACTCCCGTGTAGACCAGATACCGGGGGCACCTCCAGTTTTGAAGGGTTTAGATGCCAAAAAGTTCATACAAAAATGGTTCCCTCAGAGCGCGGCTCGATGCCCATTCCTAAGAAGTTTTGCATGCCTGATATACCCAAATATAACGGGACAATCGACCCTAACGAGCATATTACTTCATATACTTGCGAGATCAAGGGAAATGACCTGAACGACGATGAGATCGAATCAGTATTGTTAAAATAGTTTGGAGAAACATTGTCAAAAGGAGCTATGATTTGGTATCTGTCGCGCCCCCTTTTTCTCGCGAAATCGGGTTTATGACATTTGGGAAGACAACTCGTTCCCTTTTGGGAATTGGGTTTTGGATTGAAGAGTCACCACCTAATAATTTAAGTGCATTAGGACACTAAGAAGGGTTTGAGTCAAGTAACAGAGATTGGGTAAGGGCTTGAAATTATCCCAAGGGGAAGGTGTTAGGCACCCCTCAAAATCCACTAGTGTGGTTCCCGGCCAAACTATTGTTGTGACTTAAATACAAATAACACATAGGCAAGTAAGAGTTTCAAATAAGAGGGGATTTTCATGTAATGGTCACAAATAAACAAAGTCGGAAAGAACTAAAGAGAGTTGATTTTCTTAGAAGAAATGGTTTTAAAAGATTAAAAAAAAGAACAAAGGGAAAGGGGGTCCTAGGTTTATTAATAACATGGATCACCCCACACAACATCCGGTAATCACTCCTCAATGAGGGGCTACACGTGATGTTATCGCGTGTCTATCATATCCATATCTACCCTTTCTCACCCCGTTAAGGTATTAAAGCGCGGAATGGTCTCGTTTACTTATTGCATGCTATTACTCGCCCCAATCCTATTAGCCCCGCAGGTACTTGGGACTACTAATCCTAAAGGGAAGAGATATTGGCTTATTTTTGGTTTCAAAAGGTAAAATACTAAGGCGACGGGCAAAAACACATATAGCAAATTTGGGGAAAAGCATATAAACAAACAAAGGCTCAACTACACCTCCTTTAAGCAGAGAAAGGCAAGTAGTTAGCACGACTTACACATACTGTTTAAGGTCTAATTAAAACTTAAAAGGTTGAGGCAGACTGATTTATTACATAGTTCAGATAAGAAGCCCGAAGCAGGCCTACCTGTTGGTTGTAGCTAATAAGATCTGATTCAGTTTATAAAATTTACCATATGGTTTGCCTGGGTGCTGGACGAAGATCCTATAGGCATGATATCTATTGATTTCAGAAACAATGAATTAAACTGAATACATACTGATTTAAGAAAAATTTGTCAGTTATTAAAGAAAGGCGAGTTTTAGCAAAAGACCATAAGTTCTGCAACTGGTAATGCATTATTATTGCTGGTTTTAGACTTATAAACTAGCGAGGCGATTCAGATTTGGCTAAAGCTCCTATAGGCATGCTTTCTATGCGTTTGTTGACTTTAGAACACTTTTACAGACATAGAGAAATGTAGAAATCCTACAAACATGATATCTAGGTGTTGTATTTTATATATATGAACATGATATCTAATTGCAATTGATTATTTAGGGCCTATAAACATGTTTGCCTAATGGAATTGGATATGCAAGATTCAGAAAGCCCTTTGGCATATTTTTATGCATATGCAGAATTCTGATTGCGAATAATTGCAGACATGGCATCTATATGAGATAATGCAGGATCCCTATAGACATGGTATCTATATATGCGAGAATGACAAAGACATTGTTGAGAAAAAGATGGCTTTTCCCGGATGAAATGAAAATTGGATTCATGTAACAGGAGAAAGATTTCCCATTCCTTAGCCGGAAAGATATGTGGCCATGAAAGAGGGATTAAGTGGAACAGAATTGACTGGGTGGTAGAGTCGTGGAAACGCTTGTTTCTTCCATATTTTGGACCTTAGCTCCATGGAAGAATATGTTACTGCTGAAACACGGAAGAATTGAAATCTTAGATCAAAACACTATGTATGGATGGTATGAACTGCCTAAACAAGAATTCTTGAACAGCAAACAACCAGTTCAGATATTCACGACCAAGAAGTACTGGATTCTCTTTCCTAAAGACATGTTATCTATATATGAGAGAATGCAGAAATTTAGAAACTCCTATAGACATGGTATCTATATATGAGAAAATGCAGGATTCCTAAAGACATGTTATCTATATATGAGAGAATGCAGGATTCGTAAAGACATGTTATCTATATATGAGAAAATGCGGGATTCCTAAAGACATGTTATCTACCCTTTGCATACATGGTTACCCCTTCCCTTTTTCACTAGCCATCCCCGAGAGTTTTATTACAAAGTTATTACAGCCCAGAAAAAAAAAAGAAGTAAAGTAAAGAAAATACATCAGAAATTAAAAGTACAACCAAGGAGATCCTGATTCAGACTTCCTGTCTGAGGTATGAAGTAAACCGACTCCAAGAGGTCACATTTCAAAGCCTTTCTCTCATTTGGGGTGTGTCAAAGTTCCCTAAGAGCCCCACATGAACTCCGGGCAATGCTTGCACCCCAAATATATCACCAGATTAAGACATAGTGCAGTGTGGAAGGGCCAGCCCTCAGGTGTCCAAGTTCAGAGGGAACTCAAGGTCCCAAGGCAAGGCTCACAAGAGGGGGGCAGAACTTAGGGACTAAGAGAGAGTGCAAGTGCAGAAGCAGAATTCTGAAAGGGGAAAGGGAAAAGGGAAACAACTTAAATCAGTACACATAAGGGTATAGGGGAATGGGGGAGTTGNGGATAATGTAGACATGGCATCATATGAGAGAATGCAGGATCCCTATAGACAATGGCATCTATATGAGAGAATGCAGGATCCCTATAGACATGGTATCTATATATGGGAGAATGCAGGATTCCTAAAGGCATGGTATCTATATATGAGCAAATGCAGGATTCCTAAAGACATGTTGTCTATATATGAGAAAATGCAAGATCCCTAAAGACATGTTGTCTATACATGAGAAAATGCAAGATTCCTAAAGACATGTTATCTATATATGAGAGAATGCAGAAATTCAGAAACTCCTATAGACATGGTATCTATATATGAGAAAATGCAGGATTCCTAAAGACATGTTATCTACCCTTTGCATACATGGTTACCCCTTCTCTTTTTCACTAGCCATCCCCGAGAGTTTTATTACAAAGTTATTACAGCCCAGAAAAAAAAAAAAGTAAAGTAAAGAAAATGCATCAGAAATTAAAAGTACAACCAAGGAGAGCCTGATTCAGACTTCCTATCTGAGGTGTGAAGTAAACCGACTCCAAGAGGTCACATTTCAAAGCCTTTCTCTCATTTGGGGTGTGTCAAAGTTCCCTAAGAGCCCCACATGAACTCCGGGCAATGCTTGCACCCCAAATATATCACCAGATTAAGACATAGTGCAGTGTGGAAGGGCCAGCCCTCAGGTGTCCAAGTTCAGAGGGAACTCAAGGTCCCAAGGCAAGGCTCACAAGAGGGGGGCAGAACTTAGGGACTAAGAGAGAGTGCAAGTGCAGAAGCAGAATTCTGAAAGGGGAAAGGGAAAAGGGAAACAACTTAAATCAGTACACATAAGGGTATAGGGGAATGGGGGAGTTGCAAGAGGAAAAAGCAGGCTGGTGGGCATACCCAGCAATGGAGATGCTGGCACACCCTTAGGCCTGTTAACACATATTGTTTAGAGGTTAAGATCCCCATGGATCAAACTTAATTCATGGACAACAACTTACATTGCCATGCCTCAAGTCATAACTCAAAACACGTAGGGATAATAGGGGTAGGGATTCATTACAAACAAACAGAAAGGAATCAACATGCTAGTTTAACTATTTAACTCTGCAGAAGCAGTAAAGTAGACATGGATACAAAAGCTGTAAATAAACACATTGTGACGATGCTGAAGCTTAAATTAGGATATACTAGTTTCAAAGAAACAAATAGGGAAAAAGCAATAGGTCTTGCAAACAGGCCACAATGCAGGCAAAGAGAGAATACTATTATGAGCAAGTATGAGTTCAGAAGAGATTGTGAATTGTGTAGTGAAGGATTGTAAGTCGCGTCTTTGTGAAAAAGGGGCGTGCCTTTTATAGTGTAAAGATCAAGCAGAAATAAGGTAAGAAAATAGTTGAAGAACTGATTGTCAATCAATTACACAAAACTCCCTTTATTAAGGGATTCAGATTCAAACGAGTGAAAACCAATTAAGGAAAAAAATTGAATAAACACTTTGTGCACAACATGCAATTAAGGGCACATACATAAAAAGGTTATTTAAGGACAGGGTTTTGAAGTACACGGTTTGTACAAATAAGGTAAGGAAATCAATTAACAGCCAGTACATCACAAGGTCTGAGATTTGTATGAATGAATCGAGTCAAACAGATGGGAAATGTTTTTAACTTAAGGGAAATCAGCAAACAACGGAAAGGGAATCATTAGACCTATTTAGAAGGGATTCTGAATTAATCATGAGTTTGAAAACCACTTTAAAGGGAAGTTCCTCATATATAAGGAGCATACGAACATGTTAAGCATGAAAGAAAATTGTAGTGTCATTGTAAAATCAATAGAAAATCCAGTGTAGAAGAGTTTAGTAAAAATCCAGAATCATATGCAAACAAGGATGTCCAAACTCAAAGTTGGTCTGAAAGAGTTAGGGGTTCTAAAATAAAAACCCTAGTTCAAGCAAATCACGAAGCAACGATGAGAGGGCAAGCAATTGAATCGAAAACATGTTTAGGGGTTTCAGAAAAGAACTGAAACTTCTAACATGCTTCTTTCAGCAACAGAATTCATGAGAAACATGATAGCAAAGTAACATGCAAACACAGTAGAATGGTTCGAAGCAAACAGAGTGGAAGAAACTAATTCGAAACATAATGAGAAAAGTCTGTTAAGAACAGTAGGAAAGCATGCTTAAGAGGATCTTTTAGAAGAAACTTAAACAAGGTTCAGTAGAAGGCAAATAGTAAAATATTAAGAACACAGTAAAACATATAGTAGGCGAAACATACCAGAGCATGGTAGAGGAAAATACCAGAACATGGTAGAAAAGCATACGAGAACATAGTAGAAGAACATACAAGAACGTGATAGAAGAAAAACATAGGAGCACAGTAGAAAAGCATACGAGACCATAATATAGGAAAACACAGTAAGAGAAGCATATAAGAAAAGAAAGGTTTTGAAAGTAATTTTTGAAAGAAAAGTTAAGGAAATCGTTTGAAAGCTCAGGGAAAGCGTAGATACACAACGAATCTAAAGAAATCAGAGAAAATCTCGAAGGGTTAGGGTTTCAGAAGAACCCTAGAGATGAGAAAGGCTTTGAAAGATCACCGATCTGAGTCGGGGAGGTCAGAATCAGGCTTAAACAACCATGGTACGCCAAAGCAACGCCGGAGATAACCGTGGAACTCCGAATCGACAGAGGTCTGGGTATGAATCTTCAAGGTCAGGCCTTGAATCTGTAGAGATCATGCACGTAGGATCCATAGGAGGCCGGTGTAGGACTCTCGTAGCCTTGGAGGCCATAGATTCCGGTGGATTTCAGGGCGGAGATGGTAAGAGGCGGCTAGGGTTTGAGAATATTCGAGAGAGTTTGAGAGAGTGGAGGGTTTCAGAGGCGGCGGGCTGGTGAAAATGATTGGGGTTAAGGAGGGGTTGGTAAATTAAAAAAGGAAAGAATGAAGTGTGGCCGTTGATCATTTTGATCAACGGCCTGGACTAAACGGGGAGCCGGGCGGGTTGTATTTAATTGGGTCAGGGGCGGGTAATTTAAGAATTGGGCCGGGCAATTTGGGATTGAAATTGGGTTTAATTGGGGGGCTGATTTAGGCTAAAATTGAAATAAGTAGGGCTAGTGTTTAAATAGCCACTTTTCCCTTTTTATTTATAAAAAATAGTAAAATAATTTTTGGAAACAAAACTAAAGGTACTAAATTGATTAATAATATATATAAATATTAAATAAAAAATACTGGAATCAATTTTGTAACTATAAACGCAATTAAATCTTAAAATAGGCTAAAATTGCAATTATATGCAATTTAGCTTTAAAAATACTAAATAAGTTTGTAAGAAATGCAAAAATTATGTTAGCTACATTTTAGCATAAATATAAAATTCTAATAAATAAACTACCAAAAATAATAATTATGGAAATAATCATTGGGTTTTTATAGATGAAAAAGGGAAATAAATTATTTTAAAAACC
>NC_031990.1:5458223-5472849 GCF_001879085.1 Nicotiana attenuata
TATATATATATATATATATATATATATATATATATATATATATATATATATATATATATTAAAAAAAATAGTGCACATGCATTTACAAACATGCACAACTATTTCTATAATTTTTAAAGCTTTATACCAAGTTTTCTGCATATAAAATCCAATAATTATCCCTCATATCATTTTTATGATGATCTAATCATCTAAGTTTATCATTTATGCCCATATAGTGCTTAAATATTTTAATTAAATTTTTTAATAATTACATTTGCTTTTTAAGGCTAGAATTGCGCAATTTGCAATAATAGCCCATATATATGCATAATTATATTATCTATACAGAAAATGACTTTCTATAGTTTTATAATATTAAGTAATTATGTTAAATTATTTTCATGCATAAATGACATTTTTATCATTTATAAATTATTTTATTAAATTAAATGGGTATTTAAAAACATAGCCCCTCTTCAATTGAATTTTCGGACCCTTAGCCCAATAATATAGTAAGCCCAATTACCCTAACCCATAACCCAATACCCAAACCAAAATACCCTACCCGTCTATAACCCGCCCTAGCCTAAATTTAATCATGGCCGTTGATCTCAGAAGATCAACGGTCCAGGATCAGTTTTCCTTTTTTAATTACACCAACCCTTAAACCCTACCCTCATTTCTCCCAACCCGCCGCCTCCGGATCCCTTCTCTCATCTCTTCTCTCTCACCTCCCTCTAACCCTAGCCCGCTGTCACTGATATCCCCCTTGATTCATGGGGTTTTCATTCGATTCCATGCCCTATCTGGCCCCATCTCTCTAGTGGTTGTATGATTTTCATGTTACTTGAGGATAATCTCAAAAGATTCGAACCAGATTTGGTTCAAAGTCTCTCATTTCTCGATTAATCCGTCTAGGTTCACTCCGATATCTGTGAGTGCTGATATTTTCGTATTTTTATGGTTTCAAATCTCTGGTTCAAACCAGATTTGATTCACTTCTGTTTATTTCCACAAACCTAGCTATTTCTGGTTGAATCCGTTTAGATCTCTTAAGATCTGAAGCGGTTTTGAGTTTGTTTGGTATTTTTCCCTTAAGATTTTCTATTCTTACATTATTGTTAACCGATTTTATTTTACCCTTAAAGATAGGGTTTTGATTTCTAATGGGTTTTCTACAAAAAAATGTCTAAATGTTAAAATGTTTTCAACTCTGGTTTTCTTCTTTACTTTTTCGACTGATTTCTACTTGAGTTTCATCTCTATGTCTTTGATATGTCTTAGGGTTTCAATTATTCGACTATTTATTGTACTGTTTTGCCCGTTTACCTTCAACTCTATCAATTAAGTGTTAATTGATTTACTTACCTAAATTAGGGTTTTGTACCCGTGTTTCCTTATTAAGTTCTTACTTGTTCTTACCTTATTTATGTACCCGTATCACTGGTTGATTTTGTGTTCTTATTCCTAATTGATTTTGGAATCAATTCTTACTTTATTTGACCTCATTTTAGATACTGATTGATTTCGTCTGAGATTTCCCTTAAATTAAGTGGTACTTATTTGATTTTGTCTTCTTAATTAATTCATGCTGACCGTAATTGATTGATTAACTGATTTTCATACCTTATTTGTGTGTAATTGATTTTATACCTTATTTATTTTACTCTACTGTATGCTATAAAAGCCACTCCCTTGTCCTGATTTTACAGACACACTGAGACACTTACACGCTTTACAACTTCTTTACTGAATAACCTTATAACTTTCAAACTCTCTGTTCTCAAAAACTTAAGCTCTCTTTCTACTGTTCTGTTTTCTGCACTGTTTGGCCGGCTGAAAGCCAAGGCTAGATTCTCTGGACTCAAATTGCTATTGCATTCTTGTTTGCTTTCTTCTCAACTGGTATGTTTTAAACTCCTATTATCCTATTCTGTCCTATGTGCTTACTTGGCTAGTTTATTTCAAAACCTCAGCATGATTCTGTTTGCTATATGACTATATGATTCCACTTAGTGATAATACTAAACTAAGTTATCTCCAATTATGTGAAACCCTGTCTAATTCAGTTGTATGTTCCCTGTTTTGAACATAGCTAGATACTGCAAGCATGTAACTAACCCTGTGCTGAATATGGATTCTGTTTGTTTCTTGATACAACTTGTTTGAATTAACAAACTTTTCTGGCAGTTTGCTTAAAAATTTCTGCGCACATATGATTAATAGATATCATGCCTATAGGAGATAAAAAATCAGTTTCAACTTAGATATCATGCCTATAGGAGACAAAAAATCAATTTCAACTTAGATATCATATAGGGTGAAATCAATTCTGAAGCTTAGAGATCCTTCCTATATGGGTTTAAATATATTCAGCAATTAGAAAGCATGCCTATAGGATTCAAAGAGATAAAACCTATCTTTATGAGTTAAAATCAGTGCTAAACTTAGAAATCATGCCTATAGGATCCTGTTAGTCTATTTTGAATTCGAGCGCTCTTCTATAGATCACTTAGGCAACGTATCCATAGGACTCGCTATTGATTATGGGTTTAAAACACTGATATTTTACTGCCTGAATGCCTAGATTCAAAGCTTCATAAAATCAGTAGGCAAACTGGTAGGTCCTGATGCTCCCCTTAATAAACTGCTTCTTTATATTCTGTTCTGCTCATCTAGATATCCTGCCTATAGGATCCTAAATTAACAAAGTTTGCTGATTTAATTGCGTGCATTTGTTGTCTACTTGTGGAGGTCAATGTGAGCCCCTATTTGTTCTTTACATGAAGTCCTATCTGAATTTTTGTTTGTCGCCTAGTTTTTCTCATTTTAAGCAACATAGGTCAGTCTAGAACCACCCTAAATAGAGGTCCTAAATACCTCCAGGACCATAGGTATGGGATGGGTAGTGCACGCACAAGGCACGAGTTAGAAGCTATTAGAATGCTTAGGTAACAACTGAAAGATAGTAATAGGGTAGTAAAGGAAATGATAGCCCATGCGCTAATGCTATGAGTAAAACCCCGACTCGAGGGAGTTGCAAAGCATTGCATGGAATGATCCTATAGGCTAAAAAACTTAGGACCACACCCTATACTCCTGTGTAAAAATAAGTTGAATATTGTATCTGTGCAATTTCTTTTCTTCCCTTTTAAGACTAATTCGCTTAATTTATGTTCGGCCGGGACCCACCGTTGTGAACCTCGAGGGGTGCCTAACACCTTCCCCTCAAGGTAATTTCGAGCCCTTACCCGATATTTGGTGACACAAACTAGTTTGATGAATTAATTGCTCTAGGTGCCTTAATGCACCTTAATCCGTTAGGTGGCGACTCTTCAAATCCCTTACCCCGTCCCAATAGGAAGGGAGTTGTGTCAAAAATGTTGAAACCCGATTTCGCGAGAAGAAGGGGGCCCGACAGCATGGCGACTCTGCTGGGGATATCTTTAGGCTCTTACCATAACAAACTTGTCTGTGAATTAGTCTTTAAGCATGTCTTTAATACTTGCACACCCCTTCCTATTGTATGTGAATTTATTTGTCTATACTTATTCATTTATGATCCCCCCCCCTGCTTTATCACTTTTACTATGCAAACTGACTTATCTCCTTGTTTTTCTTTTCTTAAATGTCTTTACAATTATTAAATATCGCATTTCATCGTTATTCATCATGCAAATACTTTACAACGTGTTGTTTTCTTTTTGCATAACTCCATGCTCAACATCATATTCCACTCGTACGTACCAATACCATAGCGGCACTTGATGAGTGTCCGTGCTCTTCCTAAAATCACCCTTTAAATTCGAAAAGGCTTTTTTGCGGTAAAACTAGTCGATCAGCGGAGCAGTCGACGGTTCCGTGCCTTTCCCTCTCTAGTTGTCCGCTTGAGGGTACCAGTCTAGACTTCTATAGAAACCTTGCTCTGATAATAACTGTACATGCATCATGGTCAAACCTAGTCGGGGTTAATATGTTGTCCACATAATAACCATCTAAGAAAGCCTTGTCCAAATTCCACCGGGATTTCCATAATCCCAATGGACGTAATCACGATATGTGCATTATTTGGAGAGATAAAATGTCGACACGCTAATCGTTAATGTGTAAGTAGTCGAATTCGGAGGGGGCAAGAGTCTAACTCTGTTTATTTTGCAGAAAATGAGGCACGAAGTCCCCAGGTTCGGCATGGTCCAAAGTATACCACCATTGTTGTTAGACTGGTGGGAAAATCTTTCGCCAAGCGATAAAAACCACGTGAAAAGGGTTCTTGGAAATCCACCTTCCTTATTGGACATTCAACCAAACAACATGCTGATCGAAGCTGCTACTATGTTCTGGGACGGAGAAAGAGCTGTATTCCGTTTTGGTGACATAGAAATGACTCCTCTCCTGGAGGAAACTGGAGGGTTCGCTGGATTACCATGGGACAGTCCCGATTTACTAGTACCAGAAAACCGCAATACTAGGGGGTTTCTGAAAATGATGGGCCTGAGAAGGAATGAGGACTTGGAGTGCTTGAAGAAGTCTTACATACCCTTTGACTTCCTCTATGAACGATACGGACACAGCAAATCTTACCGTATCTTTCATGACGAATTCTCCATCACTTCCTTAGGTTGGACTCATCGTAGGGTTTTTGTATTCATCGTCTGCTTTCTGGGTATGATAGTGCTCCCAAGCCAAGGGGACAGAATTCACACCAGGTTGGCCATGGTAACCAGATCTTTAATGGAGGGAATTGAGGGACAAACCTATACTATTGTCCCGATGATTGTAGCAGACATATACCGGGCTTTGGATCGTTGCAAGAAGGGGTTCAAACACTTTGAGGGTTGTAACTTGCTACTACAGATTTGATTGTTAGAACATCTTCAGAGGGGTCAGTACTGCCAAGAGTTTCCACGAAGGCTATGGAACGATCACATCGCATTCCACCATCCTAAAAGAATGACCTTTATCCCAGACAGATTTGCACAGCCAGAGAACGCTACAGAATGGGCACAATTTTTCAACAATTTGATCGAAGGACCAGGTTTACTGGATGTTCGAGTGGTTCCTACCGATGAATTCATCATCAGATCCAGGGATGTTCCGCACTTGGTGTTGATTGGGTTAAGGGGAATACATCCCTATGTCCCTATCAGGGTTATGAGACAAGCTGGTAGAAAACCACAAGTCTCCAAAATGAGCCATTACAGGGTCGATTTTCAGGATGACGCTGTTCCATACAAATGTGAGGCCCAGCACATGTGGCATGTGAAGGTTATCGTGGAAAAGGATACCATCGAGCCAGATCGATATCACGCCGGTCAAGTGTACTTCTTCCCATCATGGTTAGAATATAACATAGCAGGAATATTCGAGCCAAGGATTGGTCATGGAAACAGGGTCATAGATGAAGTCACCGAAGCACAAGTGAAGTATGAGAGGCTACGCAAAAGGGTCCTTGAATCCAAAGCCAAGCATCTGGAGCAACACAAGTTCGACATGGAATCAATCAACAAGTGGAAAGAAATGGCTACAAGGTCGGCGGAAAGATTAGAGTACTTGGAGCAGGGTCTAATGAACTGGAAGGGAAGATGAGGAAAAGGGTCGTAGATTGTCAGAATGCAGAAGGCAACAAAGGAGGACATCTAGCAAGGGCATACCTGCTGCTGGATATGCACGACCTGGGGAATCTGATTGATGGAGCCAAGAGGGCCAAATATGGGGAAGGTCCCTCCGGGACCAAGTAGATTAGGTTTATCTGTTTTGAGTCATTTTGGGAATTCAAATGTAATAAGGCAGATGCCATTAGTAACTCATTTATTTATCATCATTTTTTAGGTTCGTCTTATTTATTACGTTAATGAAATGAGGCATTTATCAGCATTAAATCTCTCCAAATCTACTTGTCACTAGGCCTACCTCGGGCACAACGAGGTTCCCCAAATTAGGACGTGAATTTACGTTTCCGCAATATGTGTTTAAATCCTGCAAATATTTGTTAGAATCCTTACTGACTTGTCTACCTTTTGTTTTTTTCTTTATTTTGATTATTCCCATCCCCTAAGGTTGGTTCGCACATATTGGCATCATCAGCATATCAAACCAGATCTAGAGGCCCTCCACCTTTTCGTTCTCCAAGTAATCCAAAAAGCAAGGGAAAGGCTAAGATGGATTATATGAGTGGTATCCGAAAAGAAAATGCTGAGAATGTTGAAACTTCAGACGGTCGAAGTACTCCAGCCCAGAATGATTTGGTCCTACGATTGGAGCAGAAAATACTGGAGTTGCAAGGAGAACTTGAGAGAGTTCGCAACTTGGCAAACCTCTCCCTCACCCTAAACATCCCAGAGTTGACCAACAAAATGCTCAAAACCCAGCACCTCCTCAAAACACACCAAACCAACGTCCATAAAATCCTCCCGCACCCCATCAATATGTAACTCCTCCCCAAAACCTAATCCTCCACCAATACCCACTCCCCCTCAACACCAACATCTTCCTATTCAATACCTACAAACCACTTACCATACTCCTCATAATATCCCGCAACCTATCCCTAATCCGCAAAACTCAACTAATGATCACCACTACACTCCAAACCCTGGCACCCACCAAGACAATCCCATATACGTGGAAACCTTACCTCACTCTGCTCAACCAACATCATACGCTCCAGAATTTACCTAGAAGGACCTACACGTTAAAAACATGGCCTAAGAGCTCAAGAAGCTCACTAGCCGAGTCCAGGGTGTCGAAGGAGGCAAAGGAAGTGAAGGTTTGAATTATGAGGATCTGTGCATTCAGACAGACGTGGAACTATCGGAGGGTTACAAACCTCCTAAGTTCGAAATATTTGACGAAACGGGTGACCCGAAAGTACATTTGAGAACATACTGTGATAAACTCGTGGGTGTTGGGAAAGATGAAAGGATTCGCATGAAGATGTTCATGAGGAGTCTCACTGAAGATGCCCTATCTTGGTATATCAGTCAGAATCCCAAGAAGTGGGTTAATTGGGTAAGCATGGCGTCAGACTTCATGGATCGATTCAGGTTTAACACAGAGAATGCACCGGATGTCTTCTACGTACAGAATCTAAAGAAGAAACCAACAGAGACTTTTCGCGAGTATGCTACTCGATGGAGGTCAGAAGCTGCAAAAGTCAGGTCGACATTAGAGGAAGAGCAGATGAATAAATCTTCATCAGGGCCCAGGATCCACAATACTATGAAAAGTTAATGGTAATCGAAAATCACAAGTTCTCCTACATCATCAAACTCGGGGAAAGGGTTGAAGAAGGGATCAAGAGTGGGATGGTAACCAATTTCGAGGCATTGCAGGCCACGAACTAAGCATTGCAGTCAGGGAGTATATCAAAGAAGAAAGAAGTAGGGGCAGTAATGGTGGCCCAAGGTCCAAAATCTCCACTCACATACCAAAACACCTCCACCTACATACCAACCCTCACCTCCTAGATATTCTCAACCCGCTACCGCCTATCACACTTATAACACCCAGCCAGCCTATTACCATTCACCTCCAACCCGTCAAAACTATCAAAAACCCAGACCCAATTTTGATCGCAGGCTGCCCAGATAATATTCCCCTATTGTTGAACCCATTGATCAGCTATATGAAAGATTGAAGGTTGTCGGATATGTCACCCCCATTCCTGTTGTTGCCATGGAGAACTCCTCCTAGTGGGTCAACCCAAACAAAACATGTGCATACCATTCCGGCATGAAAAGGGCATACTATTGATGAATGCCGTACTTTGAAAGACAAGATTCAAACCCTAATTGATACCAAAGTCATACAAGCGAAGGAATCCACGCCAAATATCTGCAACAATCCCTTCCCATATCATTTGGGTGAAGGAGTAAATGTGATAGAAACTGATGAAGAATGGGATCCTGAGGGGTCGATTGGGCTTATTCGGGAAGGTTATGACCCTAAACCTGCAGTCACACTCACTCCTATTGTGGTACAGATACAACCGCCAGTCGAAGTCGAAGTAGCCGCATCAGTCCCGTTTGAAATTGAAGTAACAGCACCTGCGACTGCACCAACTCCATTTGAAGTAGAAGTATCAACACCCTTCACTATGACAGTAGCACCCACACTTCCTTTCAAGTCCAATGCCATACCCTGGGATTACGTTGCTGAAGCTAGAAGAAAAGGAAAAGCAAAGATGGAAGAATCTGGTGCCGCACAGGGATGACCAGAACTGGAAGGATCTATACACCCGAAAATTTAGGAGGAACAAGAAAGGAAGCTGCTACCAAACAACCCGTCATTGAAACTGGTCCAAACGATCTTTGGAGGAAAGTACAGGTAAGGGAATACTCTATCGTCGATCATCTGAACAAGACTCCCGCCCAGATATCCATCCTGTCGCTATTGCAAAATTCTGAGGCGCATAGGAGTGCTTTGATGAAGGTGTTGAATGAAGCTTATGTACCCAACAACATCACCAGTGGAGAGATGGCCAACATGGTAGGGCAAGAACTGGAGAGTCACAAGATCACCTTCCACGAAGATGAATTACCGCCTGAAGGATTAAGTCACAACAGGGCACTGCATATCACAGTACAGTTTTAGGACAAATTCTTCACCAGAGTCTTAATAGATGGGGGTTCAAGCCTCAACATTTGTCCATTAACTACTCTAAAATGGTTGGGCAAAGATTTCCATGAGATACGAGCAGGGAGTATGAACGTGAAGGCATTTGATGGGTCTCAAAGGGCCACGATTGGGGAGATTAACCTTTGTCTGCAGATAGGCCCGACTTGGTTCGATGTTGAGTTCCAAGTATTAGACATATCCGCTACATACAATCTTCTATTAGGACGACCTTGGATACATGCCGTTGGGGCTGTGGCTTCCACGTTATACCAGGCGGTAAAGGTCGAATGGAACCATCAGGAGGTAATCATTCATGGAGATGGAACTAACCCCATTTACACCAGTCAAACTGTCCCGGTTATCGAGAATAGAAGAAGGCTGGATGGAGAAACTTATCACCACATCCAACGTGTCAACGCAATTGAGAAAGATAAGTGGTGGAGTAACAAAATAGAAAGCATACTGGCATGGTCTGGGTATGAACCCGGCAAAGGGCTTGGGAAGAAACTCCAGGGCATTACCAAACCGATACAGTTGAAACGTCACGGCACAACGTTTGGGCTTGGATATCCATACACTTGGCAAGAATATCATGATTGGTTGCCACCATGGCGTGGTCCTTATTACCCTTTCGAGCAGCCAGTGCCACATCTGAATCAGACTTTTCACCAGGCCGATACAATATGGGGATCCGCGCAGAGGAGGAAACTTTGGTTGGGTTAAGGAATTTGTTTCTAGAAGACGATAATATGGATTGCAATGTGATAGTTGAGGAGGAGGAGTAAGAATGCCTCACCATTCAGATTGTGGAAAAGGGAGCTGTTCTCAGGAATTGGACTGCCGCACCATCCCGGGCCCGTCGAGTTCCTGGGTAGCTTGGCAATTAGCTTGACCTGTTTTAATAGCCATTTTAGGCATTTAAGATATTTTCTGTATTTTGTTTTAGAGACGCATTTTGTTTCGAAATAATTGCTCGAGTCATCAAGTCGTACCTGTTTTGGATATTTTCAAAATTTAATTAATGCATCGTTATTTAGTATTTATTATTACCTTTTACATTTTTCTTCTACAACATTATTATTACTTTTCTTGATGAACCGATGACTGTGACATGTAATGAGACAACACAACATGAGGATAGTGACTCAGAAGAGGAAGATGAAATACCTGAGAAAGTGATCAGAGAAGTTGAGAATTTTGAGAACAAACCCAAGTCCAACCTGGACGAAACCGAGGCAATCAATTTGGGAGACGCTGGAACCGTCAAGGAGACCCGCACAAGCATTCACCTATCACCGTCGGAAAAAGAGGAATATACTCGTTTCCTGAAAGAATATGAGGATATTTTTGCATGGTCATACAATGACCTGACGGACTTGAGTACATCCATAGTAGCCCATATGTTGCCCACCAATCCAATGTGACTGCCGGTAAAGCAGAAACTTAGAAAGTTCAAACCAGACATATGTCTAAAAATCAAGGAAGAAGTCACTAAGAAGATCAAAGCCAAAGTGCTCAGTACCCAACTTGGTTAGCCAATATCGTACCAGTTTCGAAGAAAGATGGGAAAGTCAGGGTATGTGTCGACTATCGGGATTTAAACAGAGCAAGTCTCAAGGACGATTTCCCGCTGCCAAATATACATATTCTGATCGACAATTGCACCAAGCATGAACTCCAATCCTTTGTAGATTGCTTCGCGGGTTATCATCAGATTTGGATGGACGAAGAAGACGCAGAGAAAACAACCTTCATTACACCATGGGGAGTGTACTGCTACAAAATGATCCTATTCGGTCTAAAGAATATTGGGGCTACCTACATGAGAGCCATGACAACCATCTTCCATGATATGATACACAAGGAAATAGAGGTGTATGTTAACGACGTCATCATCAAATCCAAGAGGGCCACAGATCACAAAGCAGACTTGAGGAAGTTCTTTGACATGCTAAAGAGGTACAATTTAAAATTGAACCCCACAAAATATGCATTCGGGGTTCCTGTAGGAAAATTGTTGGGATTTATTGTCAGCCATCGAGGAATCGAGTTGGACCCGTCCAAAGTTAAGGCTATCTAAGAGTTACCACCACCGAAGAGCAAAAAGGACGTGATGAGCTTCCTGGGATGTCTCAACTACATCAGCCGCTTCATAGCACAGTCCACAGTAATATGTGAACCCATCTTCAAAATATTGAGGAAGGATGCTGAAACCAGTTGGACTGAAGATTGTCAAAGGGCTTTTGACAAAATTAAGGAATACTTGTCCACGCCACCAGTCCTAGTCCCGCCAGAACCTGGGAGACCTTTGCTACTCTATTTGTCCGTACTAGATGGGGCTTTCGGCTATGTTTTGGGACAACACGATGAGACAGGAAGAAAGGAGCAAGCCATATATTACTTTAGTAAGAAGTTCACACCTTATGAAGCACGGTATTCTCTGCTCGAACGCACTTGCTGTGTTTTGACATGGACAGCTCAGAAATTGAGGCATTACTTCTGTGCCTATACCACATACCTCATATCAAGGATGGATCCTCTGAAGTATATCTTTCAGAAGCCTATGCCTACCGGGAAGTTGGCTAAGTGGAAGATATTGCTGAGTGAGTTGGATATCATCTATATAACTCAGAAGGCAGTCAAAGGACAAGCATTGGCAGACCAACTTTCTGAAAATCCCGTAGGAGGAGAATACGAACCACTAAAAACGTATTTTCCTGATGAAGAAGTTTCATTCGTAGGAGAGGACATTGCTGAAGCCTATGAAGGTTGGAGAATGTTCTTCGACGGAGCTGCCAATTTCAAGGGAGTGGGTATTGGAGCGGTCTTGGTATCAAAAATAGGTCAACATTATCCGGTGTCACACCTCTTTTTTCCTACACCCCGTAAGGGTATAAGGGAGTTTTTTCCAACTTAAAGTGACAATCGAAATGGGATTTATTTATTCAAAGATTCAGAGTCGCCACTTGGGATAATTTTATGGTGTCCCGAGTCACCGGTTCAAATCCCGAATTGAGAAAAAGATTGACTCTGTTTACAGTCCGCGAACACAGAAATTCGGGTAAGGAATTCCGTTAACCCGGGAGAAGGTGTTAGACATTCCCGGATTCCGTGGTTCTAGCACGGTCGCTCAACTGTTATAATTGGCCTATTATCTTATTTTAGTACATGTTTTAGCCTATGGTTCAATTTTAACTTTATAACCGCTTTTATTTAATTATTTTAGGAAGATTTCAACGTCACATAAAACGCGTTTTGAACCACGTCACATAAATGCACCCGGAGTCCGCAACACATTTCATCTAACGTTGTTGAGATTTGGATTTGGGTCACATAAATGCGCACCCAAGATTAGCAAGGTAAATTATTAAAATAATGCGCCTAAAGCAACTCCGCGCTTCCAAGTTTGCGAGGGCCATGAAAATTCAACTAAATGGCGCGCCTCGATTTCTAAGGATTAAAATATTAATTAAATGAGGGCCATGCATTTTTAGATTTTAGTTGGCACAGCACGCCTCAATTCCAATTTTAAAGGGAATTCGAGCTAAACTCTTGAGGGCCATAGCTATATCCTGCTTAATGAGGCTCACCTCAACTATTTAAAGAGACTTAATTATCTAAACACTAAAGGAGCTACTTATTTTATGATACTGTTAAACTAAATTTTGATAACCAATGCTAGCGATGAACAACCCACATTTGATTGTGAAAAAGGCTTGGGCTAGTCATAAGCCAAAAGCTAACCATCCATTACTGCAAGCCAGCAGGAGTAACAAATGGGCCCAATATGAAGCTCAGCTTGGCAATCAGATCGCCGAACAGAAAACAATCATAATTGGGCCAAAGCTGGTAGCCCAATACACGATTCAACGCAAATTATATCATTCAAGAAAATTGAAGTTGAACAAATACTAATAGTCCTTGAATCAAATGCAAAACACATTTTGAAATTAGTACATGTATTCTATGGTGAAATATAACTTCCAGTTATGACAATGCACAAATTACCCATTATTTAGTGTCAAAACTCAGTGATTACAGACCTATGCAACATCTGATTCGAACTGGCGTGTTTAGCAAGACTATACTGATTCGACACTTTCCAAAGAAGAGGACAAACCAAACATGATGAACTGATTCAAGTCTAGGGGTTTCCAAATCTAAAATTGGACTTAGATTCATTTGAAAGTCCCTTTAAAATGCAAAGAGCCCAGTACATACACAAAAGAAGAACTAGTGACAGACAATGAAATCATTGAGCCATGTTTCAAGCTATACGGGTGCAAATTTGAGCACAATTACTGGGAAAACAAACTTAAACCAAATTCATTAGACCAATGATCTGAGTCGACATGCATTTAAACTCATGTCTATGAAAACACAGACCAAAAGCCAAATAGCTTCAATTGATTAAACTACAAATCACAGTCCTTAATCATTACATGTTCCACCAAGTCTAAAGCACTCTTGAATCTCTTATACTCAAGCAAAGTTCAAATTCAGCATTTGAAAGTAACTATATATCATGGAATGGGGCCTTCACAATAAACTAGACTAGAAACATGAATAATACATGATAGAATTGCACAGTAATTATAACAGAGGCTAATGCCTTTTCATTCAAATCCAGCTTGGCCATAGATCTTTACACATAGCTTAATCAGGCTTCATTTCTACCATAGTTTCAAGAGAATACCTGGTAATGAACAAGGGAACAACCAAAAGAAGTGAGGGGTCAGCAGTAAGCAGTAACATAAATCAGCCCAAACTCAGCCAATAAAACAGGGAAGTCAGCTCAGGAAAAAACCAATGGAACAGTAAAACCCCACAGCAACTCCAAACCAGCTTTTAAAAATCCAAAATCAAACCATCTTCAACCCAGGTATAAGATTTGAAGTTTTCAGAGATTCAACTAGTGAAGAAGATCAGCAAATCAACACTACACAGAAATTTTGAGCAATTTGTCACAAAGAAAGTGCATGAAAATAAATATTATTCCCAAGTTTCAGCCGTTTCAATTTTACTGGACTTTTTTTAATCTCTCAAAATCTGACTTGAATATCAAGTAATGATGCCTTTATAGGCAAGGTGTTAGGGCAGACTTCAAGATACAGTTTTGCACCTCTACCCTTTGGATATTTTCATTTTTGCTTAAAAGTCCTTAGTTTAGAAATCAAATTTTCACCTTAGTCCCCACCCTAGCTTCCTAGAAGCTTCCTTAATCTGTTTTCAAAGATTCTTTCACCTAAACTTCCTAGACTACCCCTCAGGACCCTGTTAATTACCCCCAAAATCTCATGGATCATGGGTCAAAATGTCCCAATGGTTTAGACCCAATTGAGCGGGCTGCTTTTTTTTTTTTTGCAAATGGGTCATAGACAACCCAAAGCCCAAACGACACAATTATCCAATCAAAAACTGTAAGCCAGAATAACACAAATGCTGAAATGATTTCGACACTTAAAAAATCTAGACTAAATGATTTATTAACTAGAATTAACTAAATTAATAAATCTAAACTAAGCTAATTAATCGACTAAATACATTAATTAAAGAAAAAGATGCAGAACTAACATGCATAAACAAACGACTCTGGAGAAACTAGCAAAATAAAAAGGAATCGAGAGGAGGAGAAAGAAATAGAAGATAGAAAGAAACAAAGAAAGCAGAATGAAGAACAAAAGAAAAGGAAAAATACCATAAAATGTCTCGGACGGCAAACAATGAAGAAGAAACTCCAAATCTTCAAATCTTTGGTCGATTTTTGATATTAATCGTGTGTTCTTATCAAGAACACACGAATAAAATCAAATTAGACCTGGGATTTTCAAGAAACCTCGAATCAGGGGTTTTGGGATTTTAGGGTTCAGATTTTTTGATCTAAAATTCGAGAGGTTCCGGGATGATTCGAAGGCAAAGAGTTGAATATTAGGGTAAAGGAGGGTGTGAGGGTTCTGTGGTGTGGTTTTGGGATGGTTTGGGACCGGCGCCGCCGGCCTAAAGCGGTGGGAAAATGGAGGCGGCGCCT
>NC_031990.1:5472949-5515398 GCF_001879085.1 Nicotiana attenuata
TTAGATTTAATCAGACCTAAAAAGTATGTGCAAGTCATGCTAATTACATGCATTTCTTTGTTTAAGGAGGTATATATGAGCCTTTTGTTTGTCTATATGTTTTCCCCCAAATATGCAATATGTGTTTTGTATGTCGCCTTAGAATTTTTACCTTTAAAACTCCAAATAAGCCTAATATCCTTCCCTTTTTAGGATTAGTAGTCCTAAGTGCCTCCGGGACTGATAGGAGTGGGACGGTTAATAGCATGCAATAAGTAATCGAGACCAATCCGCGCTTTAAATACCTTAACGAGGTGGGATGGGTAGATATGGATATGATGACCACGCGATAATGTCACGTGTAGCCCCTCATTGAGGAGTGATTACCGGAGATTGTGTGGGGTGATCCATATTTTTAATAAACCTAGGACCCCCCCCCCCCTTCCTTTATTCATTATTTTTTCTCTTCCAGCATTTTAACTCCTTATTTAAAACCAGCCTTTCTAATTGTTCTTTCAAACCATTATATGTTGAAATCCCCTCTTATTTGAGCCTTATCTGTCTATATGTTAATTGCACCTCAATTCACAATAATTGTCTAGCCGGGAACCACACTAGTGGATTCTGAGGGGTGCCTAACACCTTCCCCTTCGAATAATTTCAAGCCCTTACCCGATCTCTGGTTATCCAAATTAAACTCTTCTAGTGTCCTAATGCACCCTAATCATTAGGTGGCGACTCTTCAAATGCAAACCCAGTTCCCAAAAGGAACGAGTTGTCCCTCCAAATGTCATAAACCCGATTTCCGCAGAGGAAAAAGGGGTGCGACAACATGGCGACTTTGCTGAGGAATTTTAGGCTTTTACCATTTTAGATTGTTATTGTGAATTTATGCTTCTTTACGCGCAATTATTTGTTTATTTCTTTTAAGCATTCAATTTCCTTTTCGATTGCAAAACTGACTTGTCTTTTTGTTTCTTTCCTTTACTGCTTTCCTTCATTGCCGCTTTAAATTATGAAATTATTGTATTTACTGCTTTCTTAAACGTGCAAATACGTGATAACGTGCCTTTAATTGTTACATAATCATGCTCAACATCATATTCCACTCGTGCCAAACAAATCCTATAGCAACGCTTATAATGAGTGGTTGCTCTTCTGATATTATCACCCCTAAATCCAGAAAAGGCGTATTTGCGGTAAAACCAGTCGATCAACGGTGTAGTCGACGGTTCCGTGCCTTTCCCCCTTGAGTTGTCCGCTCAAGGGTACCAGTCTAAAACCCCATAGAAACCTTACTCTGTTTAACTGTGCATGCATCATGGTCAAACCTAGCCGAGTCAGTTATGTTGTCCCCATAATGACTCTTTAAGATAGCATTGTCCAAAGTCCGTTGGGTTTCCCTAAACCGAAACAGACACTACCACTTCCTGTGCATTCATTTGGAGAACTAAATGCTTTTATGCCAATTGTTGATATTAAATAGTTGAGTCTGGTGGGGGTAAGGGCCTAACCCTTTTGTCATGCAGAAATATGAGTCACGAAGTCCCCAGATTCGGCATGGTCACCAACATCCACCCAAAATTGCTAAGCTGGTGGGAGGACTTTACTCAAGTGATCAGACTCTTGTCCGGAAATATCCGGGAAATCTACCTTCCCTCTTGGAAATCCAACCCAACAACAAGATTATAGAAGCTGCTACTCTATTTTGGGATTGTGAGATGTCCGTATTCCACTTTGGGGAAATTGAGACGACACCCTTGCTAGAAGAAATAGGAGGATTGGCCGGTATACCATGGGAAACTCCGGGTTTGTTAATGCCTGAAAACCGCAAGGGCAGGGGTTTCCTTAAAATGATGGGTCTAAAGAAGAATCCAGAACTGACATGTTTGAAGGATTTCTACATCCCTTTTGATTATTTGTACGAGAGGTACGGTCACAGCAAATCCTACCGTACCTATCCTGACGAGTTTGCCAACACATCACTGGGCCATATTCACCGAAGGGTCTTCGTCTTCATGTTTTGTTTCCTGGGGATGATAGTGTTTCCAATAAAGAAAGCAAGGATCCATACCAGGCTGGCTATGGTAACTAAAACTATAATGGAGGGAATTTGTGGCAACCATTCAGTATTATACTCATGATCATTGCGGAAATATACCGAGCCTTGGAGAAGTGCCAACGAGGAGCCAAACACTTTGAAGGCTGTGATTTGCTACTTCAACTTTCGCTCATGGAGCATCTCCAAAAGGGTGAATATTGACAAGAGATTCAGTGAAGGGACTGGGATGATCATATAGCCTTCCATCATCCAAGGCGAATAAATTACATGCCCAACATGTTCGCTCAACCAGAGAATTCTAGAGAATGGATGGAGCTCTTCGAAAATCTGATTGAGGACTAGAAACAATGGATGTTCGAGTGGTTTTCGACCGAGGAGTTCATCGCCCGATCCAAAGATGCACCTTTCCTGATATTAATCGGTCTAAGAGGAACGTTTCCTTACGTACCTCTCCGGGTTTTGAGGCAAGCTGGTAGGAAGCACGTTGTACCCAGGGTCGACAAAATGAGTCACTTCCAGGCTGACTTCCAGGATGATGATAGTCCTTACAAGTACTAAGCTCAACATATGTGGCACTGCAAGATTATCATGGGAAGAGATACCATCGAGCCAGACAGATACCACGTTGGCTGTACTCCTTACAATTCAAGCTGGTTGGAGGATAATCATAATGGTCTAGGACAGTGTGGGTTTGTTCGAGGTCACAGGATCATAGATGAAAAGGCCGAGGCACAAGTCAAATACAATCAGCTGCGCAAAAGGATCCGAGAATGCGAAAGTGAGCACCGTGAGATACAAGAAGCCAATCAAAAGCTAATTGAGGAATGGAAGGATATGGCTGTCAGTGCCAATAAGCGACTGGGGTACTTGGAACGGGGCATGGTGGAGTTGGAGAAGAAACTTCTCAAAAGGGTCGAAGACTG
Source organism: Nicotiana attenuata (assembly GCF_001879085.1). Lineage (NCBI taxonomy): Eukaryota > Viridiplantae > Streptophyta > Magnoliopsida > Solanales > Solanaceae > Nicotiana > Nicotiana attenuata. Next base: position 5,475,914 of record NC_031990.1, read on the forward strand.
CCAAAATGCTGAGGGAAATGAAGGCGGACATCTAGCCAGAGCCTACCTGCTGCTGGGACTTCGCGAGTTGGGAAAGTTATTCGATGGAGCCAGGGATGTCGAATCTGGGGAAGGTCCTTCTGGGACCAAATAGATAGGAGTTTTCTTCTTTTTATGAAATGTAAATAAGGCCAATGGCCATTAGTAAATTTTATTTCCTGTTATTTAGTGTCGATTTGGGATTCGTCTACTTTTTATCAATAAAATGAGGCATTTGGTATTCCAAGTTCTCCAAATCAACTTGTCGCTAGGCCTACCTCGGGCACAAAGAGGTCCCCAAATTACGACACATTTTACATTCCTGCACTATGTGTTTAAATATTGCAACATCTTTTTATTATCCTCACTAACTTGGTTACCTTTTTGTTTTGTTATTCCCCTCCCTAAAGGTTAGTTCGTGCACTCTGGCAACATCATCTTATTCCACGAGATCCAGGGGCCCTCCACCCACTCTTCCTCCTAGTCCTGTCAAAAACAAGAACAAAGGGAAGATGGAAGATTTGAACAATGCCAGAAAGGAGAACTCAACTGAACGGATAGAGGTCACTCACGGTCATGGTACTATGGTTCCCAAGGAAAATGCATCCCAACTGGAACAAAAGCTGCTGAAATTCCAAGAAGAACTTGATCAGTTTCGGAATCTGGCAAATCTATCATTTTCCCTCACTACTCCAGATATCAATATCCTAAATGCTCAGGACCCTATACCTCTACAGAACCTCCCAAAGCAACAGAACCATCCCGCTCCTCACCACCATTGCAACACCTTCCATACTTCTAACAATACCCCGCTGCTCATCCCAAAACCTCAAAACTCCACAAATGACCACTGCCACACCCACCATAACACCCCCATCTACATGGAGACTATGCCACACTCCACCCAACCCATCTCGAACACACCCGAGCCTGATGATAAAAACTTTCTCATCAGAAACCTGGCCGAAGAACTTAAGAAATTGACTAGCCAAATTCAAGGCGTTGAAGGAAGTAAGGGAATTGAAGGGCTGAACTACGAATATCTTTTCATACAGCCCGATGCCGAACTACTCGAGAGGTACAAACCTCCTAAGTTCGAGATGTTTGATGGTACAGGGGATCCAAGGGTCCATTTGATAACGTACTTTAACAAGCTGGTTGGAGTAGGAAAAGACGAGAAAATCTACATGAAGCCTTTCATGAGGAGTTTGAATGGAGATGCTTTATCTTGGTACATTAGCCAAGATCCAAAGAAGTGGTCGAACTGGGTAAGCATGGCGTCCGACTTTATGGACAGGTTTAGGTTCAACACGGAGAATGCGCCAGATGTGTTTTGTATTCGAAATCTAAAGAAGAAGCCCACAGAAACATTCCGCGAGTATGCTACTCGCTGGAGGTCCGAAGCTGCTAAGGTTAGACATGCCTTAGAAGAAGAACAAATGAACAAATTCTTCGTCCGGGCTCAAGAACCACAGTATTATGAAAGGCTGATAATGATCGAGGGTCACAAATTTTTTGACATTATAAAGCTGGGAGAAAGGATCTAAGAGGGATCAAAAGCGGTATGGTTACAAACTTCGAGGCCTTGCAAGCTACAAATAAGGCCTTACAGTCTGGGGGTGCGTCCAAGAAAAGGGACGTAGGGGCCTTAATGGTTGCACAGAGAACCAAATCTCCTATCAAATACCAAACCTATCCAATGCCTCCACTCAAATATCAGCCTACTCCGAACTACCAAGCACCGTTACCCTCTTACCAAACTCCACCACCCACTTATCAATCACCTCCACCTCCCACATATCAGACTACTTCACCCAGATATTACCAACCCGGACATGTTTACCAAGCCTACAATACTCAACCAGCCCACTATCAATTCCCTCCTGCACGCCAAAACTTCCCCAGACCTCGACCAAACTTCGATCGAAGGCCTTCGAAACAATACACTGCTATTGTTGAACCTATCGACCAGTTGTATGAAAGACTCAAAGCTGCTGGTTACATCACCTCTATCCTTGCTGCTCCTGAGAACCCTTCTCAGTTTTTTAATCCAAATAAATCCCGTGCATACCATTCCGGCATGAAAGGACACACCATTGACGAATGTCGTTCTCTGAAAAATAAGATCCAGACTTTAATTGATAACAAGATTATTGTGGCAAAGGAACCTGCTCCAAATGTCCGCAATAACCCTCTGCCAGACCACAAGGGAGGAGGCGTTCACATGATTGAAATAGAGGATGATTGGGATCCCAAGGGGTCAATCGGTTTGATCACAGAAGGTGACGACCCAAAGAAACCGATAGTCACCCTTAATCCGATCGTAGTCCAGATTCAGCCCTCTAGGGATGCCGAGGTAGATATGTCCATGCCACTTGAGTTTGAAGCACCATCATATGCAAAAACGTCAGTGCCAATTGAGGTCGAATTCGTGTCTCCAGCAAAAGCACCTACACCATTCGAAGTTGCAGTTTTATCGCCCAAGGTGCATGCTCCGTTCGAAGCAACGATAGCCACGCCTATTCCAATGGCGATGTCGACCATGACGCCATTCCACACAAAGGCTATACCATGGGACTATACAGTCGAGGCAAGAAGGAAAGGCAAGGTTAGGTTCGGAGAGGCTATTGCGGCACAGGGTATGACGAGAACTGGTAGAGTTTATACCCCGGAACATCTGGCTGAGTCGAGCAAGAAGGCCTCCAACCGGCCACCCATCATCGAGACTGGGCCAGATGACCTTTGGAGAAAGATACATGCCAAGGAATACTCGGTCATCGACCAGCTGAACAAAACACTGGCATAAATTTCTATCCTTGCTTTGCTACAAAATTCTGATGCACACAAGAACTCTCTGCTAAAGGTACTGAGTGAGGCATACGTACCCAGCAACATCACCGGCGGAGAGATGGCTAACATGGTAGGACGGGTATTGGAAAGTCACAAGATCACCTTACATGAAGATGAGCTGCCACCAGAAGGGTTGAGTCACAACAAGGCATTGCACATCACCGTGCAATGCGAAGACTATTTCATCATCAGAATCCTGATCGATGGAGGGTCCAGCCTCAACATTTGTCCGCTGGTAACACTTAGGACGTTGGGTAAGGGACTGCATGAGATCAAGGACAGGGCCGTCAACGTGAAAGCTTTCAACAGTTCCGAAAGGTCCACCATTGGGGAAATTAGTCTGTGTTTGCAAATGGGGCCTACTTGGTTCGATGTTGATTTTCAAGTGATAGACATGTCGGCATCTTACAATCTGCTATTGGGACGACCCTAGATTCATGCTGCTGGGGCCGTAGCGTCAACACTACACCAGGCAGTGAAGTTTGAGTGGAATAACCAGGAGGTGATCATTCACGGCGACGGTAGCAATCCTATATACAGTCGCCAGACCATTCCGGCAATCGGAGGCAGAAGGAAATTAGGTGGGGAGACCTATCACCACATCGAGCGAGTCAATGGTGTTGACAAGGACAAATGGCGGGACAACAAAATTGAGAGCATATTGAACTGGAGCGGATACAAACCTGGTAAAGGGCTTGGCAAAAACCTCCAAGGAATAAATAATCCCATAACACTCAAGAAGCACGACACCACCTTCGGTCTGGGATACGAGTATACCTGGGAGGAATTCAACAACTGGTCGCCACCATGGCGCGGTCCTTACTATCCATTGGAGTAGCTAATACCATGCTTGGAACAGACTTTCCAACCGGCCGATGTTATCTATGGGTCAGAAGAAGAGGAAGCACTGGCAGCAGTGAGGAATTTGTTCCTAGAAGACGATGATATGGATTGTTGCGTCGTTCTCAAGGAGGAGGGGGAGGAAGGCCCTTCCATACAGACCGTAAGCAGAGGAGCACGTCTAGATAACTGGACCATCAGATCCACCAGAGTCCGGCGAACCTCGGGGTAGCAAGGCTGAACAAGCATCATGCACTATCTTTTATTGTTACTAGTTAATTTTTTTTCTTTCGCATTTTTAGTTTTCCGCAATAAGATCTTCAATGTTCAAAACAGTTATGAAATTTATCAAAGCATTTCGATTTTCTTTATAAATCAACACTCTTATTATTTTCTCTCATTACTTACCTATACATCATTACTATTACTTATCTTGATGAACCAATGACTGTGACATGCAATGAGACAACGCAACAAACAGACATAGATTTAGAGGAAGATGACATACCTGAAGAGATTGTTAAAGAGGTTGAGAACTTTGAAAATCGACCTAAGTCCAACCTGGACGAGACGGAAATTGTTAATCTGGGGGATAAATGTCAAAAACACGAATCAGCGTTCACTTATCGTCATTGGAAAAGAAGGAATACACAGAATTTCTAAGAGAATACAAGGACATATTCGCCTTGTCGTATGATGACATGATGGGCCTGAGCACATCTATTGTGGCTCACAAACTACCAACTGATCCAACATGTCCGCCGGTAAAGCAAAAGCTCAGAAAGTTCAAACCTGATATGAGTTTGAAAATCAAGGAAGAAGTCACCAACCAGGTCAAAGCCAAGGTCCTCAGGGTAGTAGAATACTCGACATGGTTAGCCAACATTGTGTCAGTACCAAAGAAGGACGAGAAGGTTAGAGTCTGTGTCGACTACCGGGATCCAACCGGGCCAGTCCAAAAGATGACTTCCCTTTTCCAAACACACACATCCTGATCGACAATTGTGCCAAGCATGAGTTGCAGTCATTTATAGATTGCTTCGCTGGGTATCATCAGATCTGGGTGGATGAAGAAGATGTTGAGAAAATGGCTTTCATTACGCCGTGGGGAATGTACTGCTACAAGATGAAGCCGTTTGGGTTAAAGAATGCAGGGGCCACCTACATGAGGGCTATGACTACCATTTTTCATGATATGATACACAAGGAGATCGAGGTGTACGTAGATGACGTTATCATCAAGTCCAAGAAGGCCACTGATCACATGGAAGATTCGAGAAAGTTTTTCAATAGACTACGAAGGTACAACCTGAAACTGAATCCCGCGAAGTGTGCATTTGGGGTTCCCGCTGGAAAACTGCTTGGGTTTATTGTGAGTCGCCGAGGAATAGAACTGGATCCATCAAAGGTCAAAGCTATTCAAGAATTGCCACTGCTAAAGAACAGGAAGGACGTGATGAGTTTCTTGGGGAGGCTTAACTACATCAGCCGATTCATAGCACAATCTACAATTATCTGTGAGCTAATCTTTAAGATGTTAAAGAAGGACACCGCTACTAAATGGACAGATGAATGCCAAAAAACTTTCGACGGAATCAAGGAATACTCGTCAACACCACCAGTTTTGTCTCGCCTGAGCCAGGTAGACCTCTACTATTCTACATTGCAGTATTAGACGGTGCCTTCGGCTGCGTCCTGGGGCAGCATGATGAAACGGGAAGGAAAGAGAAGGCCATTTACTATCTCAGCAAGAAGTTCACTCCGTACGAAGCCCGGTATTCTCTGTTAGAACGCACCTGCTGTGCTTTGACTTGGGTGGCCCAGAAGTTGAGGCACTACTTATGTGCCTATACTACATATCTCATATCAAGGATGGATCTTTTGAAGTACATCTTTCAGAAGCTCATGCCCACTGCAAGCTGGCCAAGTGGCGAATCCTGTTGAGTGAATTCGACATTGTCTACGTGACTCAGAAAGCAATCAAGGGACAGGCACTAGCAGATCACCTTGCCGAAAACCCCGTGGATGGAGAATACAAACCCCTAGTATCAGAAACCGGTCAGTATTATCCGTGTCTGCCAAACTCACGTTCCCGTGCACCAACAATATGGCCGAGTACGAAACCTGCATCTTAGGGCTCAAGATGGCTGTTGACATGAACATTCAAGAGTTGCTAGTGATCGGAGATTCAGACTTGCTTATACATCAGGTATGAGGAGAATGGGCGACCAAGAACTCCAAGATACTTCTGTATCTGCACCATGTGCAGGAGCTGAGGAAGAGGTTCACAAAGACGGAATTCCAGCATGTTCCCAAAATCCAGAATGAGTTCGCCGATGCGTTGGCTACCCTATCATCAATGATACAACATCCAGACAAAAACATCATTGATCCCATTCCATTAAAGATCAATGATCAGCCGGCTTATTATGCTCATCTTGAAGAAGAAGCAGACGTAAAACCTTGGTTCCATGATATCAAGGAATATTTGGTGAAGGGAGATTACCCGGAGCTTGCCAATCATACTGAGAAATGCACACTGCGGAGACTGTCCAACAACTTCTTTAACGATGGAGGAATCATGTATAGGAGAACTCCTGATCGGGGACTACTAAGGTGTGTCGACGCAAAGGAAGCGTCCAAACTGATAGTAGAAATCCATGCGGGGACCTGTGGTCCACATATGAACGGTTTTGTCTTAGCAAAGAAGATACTCCGAGCTGGTTACTTTTGGATGACTATGGAGACGGACTGCATCCAGTATGTCTGAAAATGCCACCGCTGCCAGACACATGCAGACATGATAAAGGTACCTCTAAATGAGCTTAATGCAACGAGCTCACCATGGCCTTCCGCCGCTTGGGGAATAGATGTCATTGGACCAATCGAGCCTGCCGCTTCCAACAGGCACAGATTCATCCTAGTGACAATTGACTACTTCACCAAGTTGGTCGAAGCATCATCTTACAGAGCAGTAACTAAGAAAGTTGTGGCAGACTTTGTCCGCAACCGTATCGTTTGTCAATTCGGGGTTACAGAATCAATCATTACTGATAATGACTCCAATCTCAACAGCGACTTGATGAAAGCCATGTGTGAAACTTTCAAGATCAGACACAAGAATTCTACAGCCTACAGGCCTCAAATGAACGAACCCGTAGAAGCCGCCAATAAGAATATCAAGAAGATACTAAGGAAAATGATAGAGAAGCATAAGCAGTGGCACGAGAAGCTATCATTTACTTTGTTGGAGTATTGCACCACAATCCGCACATCAACCGGGCAACCCCCTATATGTTGGTTTATGGTACAGAGGCCGTCATTCCCGCCGAAGTAGAAATTCCTTCCTTGAGAATTATACAAGAAGCTGATCTCAACGACACAGGATGGGTGAAGAGTCGTTACGAGCAGCTGGCTCATATAGATGGGAAGAGGATGAATGCAGTTTGCCATGGTCAGCTTTACCAGAACAGAATGACCAGAGCCTTCAACAAAAGAGTCAGGCCGAGACAGTTCACACCGGGACAATTAGTGTTAAAGAAAGTTTTTCCGCATCAAGATGAAGCCAAGGGGAAATTCTCTCCCAACTGGCAAGGCCCATACATGGTTCACCGGGTTTTGACAGGGGGAGCCCTCATACTTGCCGAAATGGACGGAGAAGTTTGGCCGTAGCCAATTAATTCAGATGCAGTCAAGCGCTACTATGTGTAATCTTTGTGTTTTCCTATATGATATGATTTGAACTACGTCTGACCTGATTCCCATTTAAGAGAGGATACGTAGGCAGCCTTATGGGTTCGGTCACAATTCAATAAAAATTTCATTTCCCCCCGCAACTGGAAACTGGGCTAGAATTTTGAAGAGGATCCTTGAAATTCCGAAGTAATTTCAGCCGATCATCGCAAGCAGCTCTCAGAAGCATCAACCCGTTAAACTGGCAAAATTTTGAGGAGGACCCTAAAAATTCCGTAGCAAGAGAGGTTGCAATGTCTTGAGCTGCGTCACAGTCGTCGATTCATCTAAAAGTTGTTTCTTAAATATATACTTACGTCATATTTTTACAAATTCATGCATGTTTATTATCGAAATCACCTTGTTCAGCAATGCTACCCCCAATGATACATACCTCATCACCAGATCAAAGCCGAACAGGGCAAGCAGAGCCAACGGAGATACGAACTAACCATCCCCCTCTATAAAACTCACGATTTTTCTTTGGATGCAGGCACTGGGATTGCGAAAGCATCTGACATACTATACACTCACGAGACAAACATTATTCAGGAACACAACTCTCAGAATTATTGCACTTACCTGCATTTGCTATCCACGAACGCCAGTGATATTCCCTATCACAATGTCCACAGCGGTCACAATATCACAACCTGCTATCAGCTAAGAAAACTCTATTACCATTTGCCATTTTATTTTATTTCTGCATTGCATAAGGCTACCATTCTGCCTTCCGAGACTAAACACTGTCTCCATCTGCATTTTTTCTGCATTGCATAAGGCTACAATTCTGCCTTCCGAGACTAAACACTGTCTCCATCTGCATTTTTTCTGCATTGCATAAGGCTACCATTCTGCCTTCCGAGACTAAACACTGTCTCCATCTGTATTTTTCTGCATTGCATAAGGCTACCATTCTGCCTTTCGAGACTAAACACTGTGTCCATCTGCATTTTCCTGCATTGCATAAGGCTACCATTCTGCCTTCCGAGACTAAACACTGTCTCCCTCTGCATCTGTATGGCTGAAAGATCGCCACTTTATTTATGCTTGCATGGCTGAAAGATCGCCACTTTATTTACGTTTGCATGGCTGAAAGATCGCCACTTTATTTATGCTTGCATAGCTGAAAGATCGCCACTTTATTTACGTTTGCATGGCTGAAAGATCGCCACCTTATTTCTGCTTGCATGGCTGAAAGATCGCCACTTTATTTATGTTTGCATGGCTGAAAGATCGCCACCTTATTTACGCTTGCATGGCTGAAAGATCGCCACCTTATTTACGCTTGCATGGCTGAATGATCGCCTCCTTATTTATGCTTGCATGGCTGAAAGATCGCTACTTCATTTACATTTGCATGGCTGAAAGATGGCCACTTCATTTACATTTGCATGGCTGAAAGATCGCCACCTATTGCATCTCATGGGATGAAAGATCGCCAAACACTGCATCTCATGGGCTGAAATTTTGCCAAATTATCCGAGGGCGTCATTGTTCAGAGGCACAATTTGCATAGCCCGAGATGCCATGGCCCGATGATCCCTTTAATCTTTTGCATATCATTATTCAAAGGCATCATGGTTCGGAGGAATCATTCTCATAGCCCGAGAGCATCATTTCATGGCCTGCGAATCCTTTATTATTATACGCTTCATGGCCCAGGACATCATGGTCTAAGGACGTCATCCCAACCGTCCAACGACAGCATTCATGGTCCGACGGGAATGTGCATCATGTTTAAATTTACGCACCGTATATGCTTGTATTGTTTATTTGCAGGTAAACCGGCAAGCAACGGCCATCTCAGCAGGATCAATCCCGCTCCAGTTCCCGCAGCTCTATCAGACCTTAACCATTCACACCGTCCTGAATATTGCGTCTGTTCTTGGAAAGTCTCCATCGGCATATTCCGCCGACGGATCCCGAACTACATATGGCCTGATTCCTATAAGACCAGGGATATGTAGGTAGCTCAGAAGCCAGAGCACGGCCAAACCTCTTCAAACCGTTTCGCCAGGTCAAAATTGGCCATCATATCTTTACCCGACAACTCTTTCATCCTTCCCGGGTAAAGAGGGGTAGCTGTTGATACCCAATTTTCCCTAAATACTTTAATATGCAAAATACTTTCAAAATAGCATATGTATGCATATAGGTATGTCCAAATGTTTTATTATTTTCCCATAATTTTTAAAGATTTTTAAATCAATTTATTGCTCCATTTTATCCAGAAAAACCCAATAATTATTCCCAAAAATTATCATTTTGGTGATTTACTTATTTAACTCTCGTATTTATACTAAAATATAGCTAAGATAATTTTTTGCATATTTTTACAAATTTATTTGGTATTTTTAAAGCTAAATAGCATATGGTTGCAATATTAGCCTCTTTTAGATTTAATTACATTTATGTCTATAAAATTAGGTCCGATATTTTAAATTTGATAATTATGTATTATTAATCATTTTAGTACCTTTAATTTATTTCCAGAAATTACTTTACTATTTTTTATAAAATAAATAAGGGAAATGTGGCTATTTAAAATATAGCCCTATTGTGTTTCAATTGTGGCCTGATTTGAACCCCAATTTTAAACCCAATTACCCAGCCCAAATACTAATCATACCCGACCCACAACCCAATTAAAACAACCCACCCGGATCCCCTACCTACCCGTTCAATCCAGGTCGTTGATCAAATGATCAACGACCACCATTAACCCTTTCCATAATTAATCCCAAACAACCCCTAAACCCTATCATTTCTTTCATTCAGCCGCCTCTGAATTCCTTTGTTCTCTCAATTCTCTCTCGACCCTCTCTCAAACCCTAGCCGCCGCCCTAAACTACCACATGAAAACCCCCCAAATCCATGGCTTCTCAAGCCAATCAAGGCTTGTATCTACCTCCCTTGGCTTCTATGTGTTCGAGTTTTATGTTTTCAAGGCCAGACCTTGAAGAAGCATGGCGCAGACTTTGGTCGATCTTAGTTTTTATGGTTGTCTCCAGTCATCTTCGACTTTGCTCCGGCCAGCCATGGCTATTCAAGCCTGATCCTTGACTTCTCCTGCTTAGATCGACGATTATCCAAGCCTTTCTCACCATCTGGGTTTCTACTGAAACCCTAATCTTTGAGGTTCTTTTGGTTTTTTTATATCTGTTTAGATTCGTGTTTGCTCTAAACTTCTAAATGTTTTTCTCAAGGTTTCTTCTAAACTTTACCATCAAAACTCCTTATCTTTTTCGATTTAGGGTTTTGTTAAGTTATTTCGAAGCTTTCTCTGATTTTTCTATGTGCTCTACTGTGTTTCCTTACGTCGTTCCTTTACTTAAGTTGCATGTTGAGGGCCTTAACCTGTTGAGATTTCTGAATTTATTTTGTTAGTATTTTTGTCTGATTTACTTGTTTTTTCATCTCTATACTCGATTGATGGTGAAAACCCTAAAATTTGGGGTTCATTCAAGTTCTGAGACTATTTGCTATGTGATTTACTTGTTTGTCATTCTCTGAATTTGATTGGTTTCAAAACCCTAATTTACTTTGGACCTATTCGAGTTTCTGAAGTTGCTTCATCTGTTGCTCGACTGAATTTCGAAATCGTTTGTTTCAACCTCTGTTTCTTTGTGAGATTTTGACTTCCTGCTACAATTGAAGCTCTACTATAAGGTCTTTTCACTGGACCCCTTTGCATGCTATTTGATACTCCCTCTTTTCTCTATTACTGAGTTGGTGAAGTTGACCTATGTGACTATCATGTTTCGATAGTTCATTAGCTACCGACTTTGTGTTTGCTATTGCATGATGGTTCTCTTTGTCATGAGTTTAACCCCGCATGCCTAATGTTTATGCACTCTTTTATATGCTAAATTTCCCTCTAAAATGATATTCAATTTTGGGCTGATTTCAAACCTCTTTGTGTAATTCTAATTACACTCGTGTAATTGATTCTTTCCTTGTTTTACTGACTTCCCTGTTTCTTGGATTTATTTGAAAACTTCCCTTTAGACTTTCGATTCTCTTGTCCTTTGTTTGATTTATTTGTTTATTCATGGGAACCCATGTTATTCTCTCCCAAATCAGTAATTTCGAATCCCTGACTCCTTGATTTACCGGGAGCAGTTCTTCTCCATATTTTGCAAATCTATTCTGTTTCCTACCTTTTTTGGTTAACCGAGTATCTACACTAATTCTGCAATAGTTGTTTCCTTAATTGGACCCCTGTGTACTTACCCATAATTGTCAATTCTATACATGGTGTTCTACTTGATTTCTTTCCTAAAATGTTTTCTGCTCATTGCCATTTAATTTTAACTCCTTAATTGAAGGAGGTCTTATACTGATTTGATTTTAATTGGTGCATAATTCCATAATTACTACTAAACTATGATTCTTGCCTTATTTCTACCTATTTTCAAACTATAAATACCCTTATCTTTCATTAACACACAGACACGAGCACTCTGAGTTCTAAAATCACTTAGACACAAAAAACAATCATTGTTTCTGAACTCACACTCACACTCAAAAAGCATTCTCTCTTGTTACTTGTACTGTGGCCTGTCTTCAAAGTCCTGCTACATGCTTTTACTGTATTTTGCTTCTTTGAACTGGTATGTCCTGATTATGATTTTCAGTATCACAACAATATGTTTGCTTAATACTTTTACCTTATTGTCTGCCTACTGCTTGTGTTTAGTTCAGTACTTATTTTAGCATGTTGTAATTTCCTTTTTCCTGTTCTGCATCTATTATGCATCCTGAGTGTGTTTGATACTGATGGTTTGTTTGAGGCATGACAGTATTAAGTATTGCTGTCTATGATTCAAACTTGATTCCCCTGGGATCATAACCTCTATGTTACCATTATATTTTCTGTATCCTCGTTGATTTTGTTAGCATAACAGCACTCCCTATTGTTGTGCATGCCCAGAATTAACTAATACCTAAGTACATAGGCTCTCTGCAATAAGTTCCCAACCCCTGACCCCTTTTGTGTAAAGTTATCAACTCTGTAACTGTTTCCCAGCACCTCTTTCCCTTTTCTTTACTTCCTTAGTTTTTAAAGTTCTGTTTCTGCACTTCCACTCTCTCTTAGACTTAAGTTCTGCCCCCCCTTCTTGTGAACCTTGCTTTGGGACCCATGAGCTCCCTCTGAACTTGGACACTTGAGGGCTGGCACTTCCACACTGTACTTGTCCCTATTCTGATTTTGAAGCTTTGGTGTGAGCACTGCCCGGGGTCCTATTGAGGCCCTTAGGGAACTCTGACACACCCAAGTTTGAGAAAGGCTTTGGATCAGTGATCTTTGAGTTTGTCGATCTCATAACTCAAACAGGAAGTCAAGAATCAGGCTTCCTCCGGTTGTAATTATTTTTCTTTGTATTTTCTGATTTATTTGGTATCCCTGGTTTGTAATAAGTTGTAGTAAACATTTGGGGTTTGGCTAGTGAAAAAGGGTGGGTATTTATGCATGTCAAGGGTAGAAATTATGCCTATAGGACTGTTATAATTCTGCATATTTAGACTTCACCTAGAATTATGCCTATAGGACTGTTATAATTCTGCATATTCAAACTTCACCTAGAAATCATGCCTATAGGATTGTTCTAATTTTATTCTGCATAATTCAAGCTGATACCCTGCCTATAAGGTTTTTAAGCAAGTTTTCTGCACTTAAATACTATGCCTATAAGGTTTAAAATAAGTTTCTGCATTCAGATACCATGTCTATAAGGTTTTTTTGCATTTCGACACCACGTCTATAAGTGTCTATAATCAGCAACGTGTAGAAAACATGCCTATAGGAGTTTCTAAATGAATCTGATTCACTTCACTCAATGCTGGATGTAAAATCAGTATTAATATATACTATCACCTGCAGAACCTGTAATCAATTTGTTTAATTCTGCATCTCTTTTGAAAATCCAAGTCTCTCACTTAACAAAGTTTTGGCAAGCGTGCCTATAGGAGCCCAAATAATTCACTTCGAGTTTTACAGTCTTATCACCTTCTGAATTCAATAGATACCATGCCTATTGGATCCTCGTCTGAAATGCACTTCAATCCAAACTCATGAAATTCTTCTAAAATGCTAACTTCCACAATAGGCGCCAAAACGTTACCGAGTTTTCCAAAACCCAATCCGGACATACGCCTAAGTCTGAAATCATCATACGAACCTGCTGGAACCTTTGAATCCTGATTTTGAGGTCGTTTACTCAAAATCCAATCTTAGCTAATTTATTCAACTTAAAGCTTCCGAAATGAGAATTCTCTTTCCAAATCAACTTCGAACTCCCCAAAATTCGATTCTGACCATGCGTACAAGTCATAATACCTGAATTGAAGCTGCTCGTGGCCTCAAATTGCTGAACGGTGCGCTAGAGCTCAAAACGACCGTTCGAGTCGTTACATTCTCTCCCACTTAAACATATGTTCGTCCTCGAATGTGCTAAGAACTGCGCTAGAGTTGGCAGAAAACACAGTTAAACACCGTGTGCACCTATCCATGCTACCACAACCCAGTTGAGCACATTAGCTCGAGCAATGCTGAAGATATTCCCTTTTATTCAAACAAATGAGCCTTAGAGCCTAGTTGCAACATCCGAAATCCTCTGCCAAGCCTGCTCCCAATATAAGGACATTGTATATATCACTACATGATGCACCGATGCAAGATTATATACTTTTGCTGAATTCACACCATGCACCACGTCATTCACAGGACCATGATGAAATTCTCTGACCATAATAGTCGACTTTCCCCGAGTCTGATGCTGACAATACACCTCATGATACATTTAAGTCTGGTCCCAACCCTTACAATACTGCCACGACGGAAGAGACATGTAGAAATTCATAACCAACTGTCGGGTCTACAAATCATTAAGACTACACTCCTAACAAGAACTTACCTCATTCTGAACTGAATAACGATCTCTGCTCTTTAATACACTTCATACAATCCGATTGCACTGATCCTAGATCCAATAACCTTGTCTCACCCAGTACGAACTGCTCAAGCAACAAGTCACCCCTAACATGACCAAAAGTCTCATATGATGCCACAACGTGCCAATAGGCTACCAACTCGAACGTGATACATAAGGGAAATGAACTCTGGAATGGACTACTCAAATCATGCAACTAATATGAACTTTCCTCAGAAAATGGGAAACAAAACACACATAATAGAACATAAGGGACTGTAATTATCATCACACTGTTGCTGCGCGCAACCCGATCCGCACATAAAGCTCACATAAGGAGATACACATCGAGCTAAATTTCTCATTACCACAAAATACCGAAAATCAGCCACAAGCACGCTAAGTGCATAATACCGTCCCTGAGGAGACATATAGTGCCATAAGCTAACAAAATCAAGCACAACTGAGGTGCGATATATGTTCTGAAACTAAAGAACCATACTGCTCACATAACACCATCGCTTCGCGGCACCTCAACACATAAGAAAGTTACCAAGATGTTTCGCAACTCACACGGCACAATATAGCATTACATGAAATAGCCGACGGCGAAACAACACCCAATGTCCGAATACTCCTCTATAAGGAGAGATATGCTGAAATAAACACATTCGGCCGGACATAGAGCCTATATTCATACTTAAATCCATTCACAGTCAAAAGCCGTTTCTGATCATACCGAACTGGGCCAATAATCTTTTCTAGGTCCATAAAAACCCCTCTTTCCCATAACTCACAAGAACAATCGTCATAACCGGAGTAATCCTCCACAGTCCAAAACCCAATAAATCGAGTGCCTTCCAGGCATAAATCCTCAAATTAACCATACTACCACAATCTCCATACTTGGTTTCATTCTCCAATCAATCAAGTGACTACATGCCACACTTATACAATCTTCCCGTGGGTCACGCTCCCACGATCTTCCGTAACCGATAACAAGTCTGCACATCCATACTACCGGCCGCACTAATGTTGAAAGGCGATCAAGAGTTCATAACCAGGATGCAAAGCCTTTTTCACAAAACACCGATCCCAGGTACGCTGAAGACGGTGTCAGCTTACTCTAAACATTCGAATTACTTTCATGCTCATCCGAGCTCGTGACATCCTTATCAACACCAAACCGCAACCTTGATCCTCACCTTCAAATTCCATACCGCTCACTGCAACTAACAAGCCAACATGCAATAGTACAAGAATTTCATCGCAACTCCTGAACCACTAACATGGTATACACTCTCTCACATGAAAGCTTTTTACTTAACTCATTCCAAGAGAACCATAGTAACACACGAGTGAATTCTCACAATCGTAGAAGATGCAATTCTTCAAGTAGTGGCCTAAACCACCATAGCCCCTTTTCGGGATCCGCGTATACATAGCAGGCCATAATACTAGAATACTCCCGAATAAATTCAATTACAACAGCCGACAAGCCTCACACATTTCGTCACAAATCACTTGCATAACTTGATCACGCTGAAGGAACTGATCACTACCACCAATATGCCAATTCAACTATGGCTAACCAATCCAACCTCTTCCAGTTTATCCTTAATTGCCTTAAAATAATAATAACTTCATTCAAGACATAACGCACTCAACCCGAGTGGCCTTGTAACACGAGACCATGCTGTCTCAAATCCCACGAATCATCTCATACCTTCATTTGCTCAAATTACTACTGATTTTCTCTTTCGTTAGCCGAAATAACTTACCAATACGCCGATAACCCGAAACCCCACAAGAAGATAATCATACAACCCAATCATCGTCCGCTAAAATCCCCAAATCATTCAAAACATTCCTTAAGGCGTGTGGTCATCCTATCACAAAACCCATATGCAACTCTGCCATTCTCCCACTTTGACGGAACTCACTCCTTTAATCAACTACTCGACCTTCACTTCCTATACCTGGCCTTCTAGAAGTTTAACCACCGCATGACACTTCCCACACGTCCTTCCTCGCCTTTTACTGCCCAGTTGTTGTCTTAAATAAATATCTATCTCTGTGTACTTGCACCAACAGATCGCACTACTTTAAACCTCTCCGAAGATCATTTTCCTCGAGCCGTCACACTGGAAATACCAACTTAATCCTGAACCACTGCACCCCGCGATCTCTGATAGCCGTTCCCTAACACCATTCCACAATACCCTGCCTAATGGCGAATTGAAGAAGATCATAATACCGGCAAACTTAACACATTCAATTGAGGACGACGACACCGCGTCGCAGATGTAAATTCCACCACGCTCGCAAATACCAATCCTCGTTACTCCATCAACCCAAACCTGATCATTTAGTTCGATTGCCTTTCCTCCGCTAGAAATAAAATACCGATTTCTCTAAATCATGCACTGAGTAAACCTCCCTTAAAGTCATTCACTGCCCCGACGCGTAGGAAAACATCCTACTATCCCATTAATACTACGTGACCACCGTTCATAAGCATCATGGCAACTTGTGCCTAGTCTTAGAGCTCCCAGAAGTAAGGCTACTTAGCTGAAACGATAGACTATCCTTCCACAAGGCGACGATAATAGCTCAAACAACCATGCAGGAAGAAACATCCCGCACCACATTCGTTGTACCATTACAATTACTCATTCAAGACATCGCAACTTCTCTTGTTCCAGAATTTTGAGGGTCTTCCTCAAAATTCTGCCCTAGTTTACTGGGTTGCTGCTTCTAACGGCTGCTTGTGGTGACTGGCTGAACTTACATCAGAATTTTGAGGGTCCTCCTCAAAATTCTGCCCCAGTTTCCAATTATGGGGAAATAAAATTTTTATTGAATTGTGACCGAACCCATAGGGCTGCCTGCGTATCCCCTCTTAAACGGGAATCAGGTCAGGCGTAGTTCAAGCTACATCATAAAGGAAAGCATAAAGATTACACATAGTAACGCTTGACTGCATCTGAATTGATCGGCTTTGGCCAGACTTCTCCGTCCATTTCTGCAAGTATGAGGGCTCCTCCTGTTAGAACCTGATGAACCATGTATGGACCCTGCCAGTTGGGAGAGAATTTCCCTTTGGCTTCATCTTGATGTGGAAAGATTTTCTTTAACACCAGCTGCCCCGGTGTGAACTGCCTTGGCTTGACTCTTTTGTTGAAGGCTCTGGACATTCTGTTCTGATAGAGTTGACCATGGCAAACTGCGTTCATCCTCTTTCCGTCTATAAGAGCCAGCTGCTCGTAACGAATCTTCACCCATTCTGCATCGTCGAGCTCAGCTTCATGTATGATCCTTAGGGAGGGAATTCCTACATCAGCGGGAATGACTGCCTCTGTACCATAAACCAGCATATAGGAAGTTGCCCCGGTTGATGTGCGGACTGTGGTGCGGTACCCCAATAAAGCAAATGATAGCTTCTCGTGCCACTGCTTATGCTTCTCTATCATTTTCCTTAGTATCTTCTTGATATTCTTGTTGGCGGCCTCTACGGCTCCGTTCATCTGCGGTCTGTAGGCTGTAGAATTCTTTTGTTTGATCTTGAAGGTTTCACACATGGCTTTCATCAGGTCATTGTTGAGGTTGGAGCCATTATCAGTAATGATGGACTCTGGAATTCTGAATCGACAAACGATACGGTCGCGGACGAAGTCTGCCACGACTTTCTTGGTTACTGCTTTGTAAGATGATGCTTCAACCCATTTGGTAAAATAATCAATTGCCACTAGGATAAACCTGTGCCCGTTTGATGCGGCAAGTTTGATTGGTCTGATAACATCCATTCCCCAAGCGGCGAACGGCCATGGTGAGCTTGTTGCACTAAGCTCGTTTGGTGTACCTTGATCATGTCTACATGTATCTGGCAGCGGTGGCATTTCCGGACGTACTGGATGCAGTCTGTTTCCATAGTCATCCATAAGTAACCTGCCCGGAGTATCTTTTGGCTAAGACAAAACCATTCATATGTGGGCCGCAGGTCCCAGCATGGATTTCTTCTAGTAGTTTAGATGCTTCCTTCGCATCAACACACCTTAGTAAACCCAAATCCGGAGTCCTCCTATACAAGATTCCTCCGCTGTGATAGAAGTTGTTAGACAATCTTCAGAGTGTGCGTTTCTGAGTGGTGTTTGCAAGTTCTGGGTATTCTCCTTTTGCCAAATATTCCTTGATATCATGAAACCAAGGTTTTCCATCTGCTTCTTCTTCGACATGAGCATAGTAGGGTAGCCAATGCATCGGCAAACTCATTTTAGACTCTGGGAACATGCTGGAACTCTGTCTTTGTGAACCTCTTTCTCAACTCCTGTACATGATGCAAATAAGGGAGTATTTTGGAGTTCTTGGTCGCCCATTCTTCTCGGACCTGATGTATAAGCAAGTCCGAATCCCCAATTACTAGCAACTCTTGGATGTTCATGTCAATGGCCATCTTGAGCCCTAAGATGCAGGCTTCGTATTCGGCCATGTTGTTGGTGCACGGAAACCTGAGTTTGGCAGACACCGGATAATGCTGACCGGTTTCTGACACTACGACTGCTCCTATGCCAACTCCTTTGAAATTTGTTTCTCCATCAAAAAGCATTCTCCAACCATCATAGGATTCTACAATATCCTCTCCTATGAATCATACCTCTTCGTCAGGAAAATACATCTTTAGGGGTTCGTATTCTCCGCCCACGGGATTCTCGGCAAGGTGATCTGCCAATGCCTGTCCTTTGATCGCTTTCTGAGTTATGTAGAAAATGTCAAGTTCACTCAACAGGATTTGCCACTTGGCTAGCTTGCCGGTAGGCATGGGCTTCTGAAAGATGTACTTCAAAGGATACATCCTTGATATGAGATATGTGGTATAGGCATAGAAGTAGTGCCTCAACTTCTGAGCTACCCAAGTCAACGCACACCAGGTGCGCTCTAACAGAGAATACCGGGCTTCGTACGGGTCGAACTTCTTACTGAGATAACAGATGGCCTGCTCTTTCCTCCCCATTTTGTCATGTTGCCCCAGAACACAACTGAATGCTCCATCCAATACTGCGAGGTAGAGTAATAGAGGTCTACCTGGCTCGGGCGAGACCAAAACTGGTGGTGTTGACAAGTACTCCTTGATTCTGTCGAAGGCCTTTTGGCAGTCATCGGTCCATTTGGTAGCGGCGTCCTTCTTCAACATCTTAAAGATTGGCCTGCAAATAACTGTAGATTGAGCTATGAACCGACTGATGTAGTTGAGTCTCCCCAAGAAACTCATTACGTCCTTCTTGTTCTTTGGCGGTGGCAACTCTTGAATAGCTTTGACCTTTGATGGATCCAGTTCTATTCCTTGGTGACTTACAATGAACCCAAGTAATTTTTTGGCAGGAACCCCGAATGCACATTTTGCGGGATTTAGTTTCAGGTTGTACCTTCTCAATCTATTGAAGAACTTCCTCAAATCTTCTATGTGATCAGTGGCTTTCTTGGACTTGATGATGACATCATCTACATATACTTCGATCTCCTTGTGTATCATATCACGGAAGATGGTAGTCATGGCCCTCATGTAAGTGGCCCCTGCATTCTTTAACCCGAATGGCATCATCTTGTAGCAGTACATCCCCCACGGCATAATGAAAGTCATTTTCTCAGCATCTTCTTCATCCATCGAGATTTGATGATACTCAGCGAAACAATCTACAAATGATTGCAACTCGTGCTTGGTGCAATTGTCAATCAGGATGTGTATGTTTGGCAAGGGGAAGTCATCTTTTGGACTGGCCCGATTGAGATCCCGGTAGTCGACACAGACCTAACCTTCCCATCTTTCTTCGATACTGGCACAATGTTGGCTAACCATGTTGGATATTCTACTACCCTGAGAACCTTAGCTTTGACCTGCTTAGTGACTTCTTCCTTGATTTTCAGACTCATATCAGGCTTAAACTTTCTGAGTTTTTGCTTTACTGACGGACAGGTTGGATCGGTTGGAAATTTGTGAGCCACAATAGATGTACTCAGACCAGTCATGTCATCGTACGACCAGGCGAATATGTCCTCATATTAGAAATTTTGTGTATTCCTTCTTTTCTGACGGTGATAAGTGAATGCTAATTCGTGTTTCTTTGACGTTTTCTGCATCTCCCAGGTTAACAATCTCAATCTCGTCCAGGTTGGACTTAGATATGTTCTCAAAGTTCTCAACTTCTTTAACAATCTCTTCCGGTATATCATCTTCCTCTGAATCTATGTCCGTTTGTTGCGTTGTCTCGTTGCATTTCACGGTCATTGGTTCATCAAGATAAGTAATAGTAATGCTGTATAAATAAAGTAATGAGAGAAAATAATAAGAGTAAGATTTATAAGGAAACCGAAATGCTTTGATAATTTCCATAACTATTTTGAACATTAAAGATCTTATTGCGAAATTTAAAATACGACTAGGCGAGTCAACTAGTAAAATAAAAGATCGTGCATGATGCTTGTTCAGCCTTGCTACCTCGAGGCTCGTCGGGCTCTAGTGGTTCCGACGGTCCAGTTATTGAGGCGTGCTCCTCTGCTTACCGCCTGTGTGGAATGACTAAGAGGAGGGGTGGGTGGAGGGTCCCCTAGATCTCGTGCAATAGGATGATGTTGCCAGAGTGCACGAACTAACCTTTGGGGAGGGGAATAATCAAAACAAAAATAAAACAAAAAGGTAACCAAGTTAGTGTGGTTCATGGAAAATCGGTGCAATATTTAAACACGTAATGCGGAAATATAAAGCGTGTCCTAATCTGGGATCCTCGTTGTGCCCGAGGTAGGCCTAGCGACAAGTTGATTTGGAGAACTTAGAATGCTAAATGCCTCATTTTATTGATAAAAATAGACAAATCCAAAATTGACACTAAATAAACAGGAAATGAAAAATCACTAATGGCCATTGGCCTTATTACATTCGTAAAGCGAAAAATAAACTCCTATCTACTTGGTCCTAGAAGAACCTTCCCCAGGTTGAATGCTCTCGTTGATCAAATCCTCCAGCTCGCGTAGGTTCGCCAGTAAAAATGCCTTTGCCAAGTGTTCTCCTTCGTTTCCCTCAATGTTCTGGCAGTCAGTGACTTTCTTCCTCACTTTCCCTTCCAATTCCAGCAGACTGTATTCCAGATATTCCAACTTTTTGCTAGCCTTGGCGGCTCTCTCTTTCCACTCATAGATTTGGTCATTTGATGGAAGACTCCTCCACCAGTCTAGCAAGAGCGGGGGTGTGCTAATCATACCAAAACTGGGGACCTCGTGCCTCATTTTCTGCAAAACAAAAGGGTTAGACCCTACTCCCACCAGACTCGACTATTTAACATCAATAATTAGCATTAAAGCATTTAGTCCTCCAAATAAATGCACAGAACATGATAATGTCCGATTGGGTTTCAGGGAAACCCAGTGGACTTTGGACAAGGCTATCTTAAAGAGTCATTATGTGGACACATAACTGACTCGGCTAGGTTTGACCATGATGCATGCACAGTTAAAATAGAGTGAGGTTTCTATGGGGTTTTAGGCTGGTACCCTTGAGCGGACAACTCAAGGGGGAAAGGCACGGAACTGTCGACGGCACCACTGATCGACTAGTTTTACTGCAAATATGCCTTTTCCGAATTTAGGGGTGATAATATCGGAAGACCGCAACCACTCATTATAAGCGTTGCTGCGGTATTTTGTTTGGCACGAGTGGAATATGATGTTGAAAACATGCTTATGCAATAATTAAAACAAGTTGTCACGTATTTGCACGTTAAGGAAGCAGTAAATACAATAGTTCTTCAGTATTTAAAACAGTAATAAAGGAAAGCAGTAAAAGAAATAAGGAAAAGAAACAAAAAGGCAAGTTAGTTTTGTAGTAGAAAAGGAAATTAAATACTTAAAGGCATTAAGAAAATAAATGCATATAAAGAAGCGTAAACTCACAATAATAGCCTGAAATGGTGAAAGCCTAAAAGAATTTCCCAGCAGAGTCGCCATGCTGTCACGCCCCCTTTTTTCTCGCGAAATCGGGTTTATGACATTTGGGAGGACAACTCGTTCCCTTTTGGGAATTGGGTTTGAATTGAAGAGTCACCACCTAATGATTTAAGTGCATTAGGATACTAAGAAGGGTTTGATTTGAATGACCAGAGATTGGGTAAGGGATTGAAATTATCCCAAGGGGAAGGTATTAGGCACCCCTTAGGATCCACTAGTGTGGTTCTCGGCCAAACTATTGTTGTGACTTAAGTGCAAATAACACATAGGCAAATAAAAACTTCAAGTAAGAGGGAATTTTCACATAATGGTTACAAATAAGCAAAGTTAGAAAGAACCAAAAGGAAACTGGTTATTCTTAGAGAAATAGTTTGAAATTTGGAGAAGAAGAAAAGAAACAAAGAAACAAAGGGAAGGGGGTCCTAGGTTTATAAATAATATGGATCACCCCACACAACATCCGGTAATCACTCCTCAGTGAGGGGCTACACGTGATGTTATCGCGTGGTCATCATATCCATATCAAACCTTTTCCCACCCTGTTGAGGTATTAAAGCACGGAATGGTCTCGTTTACTTATTGCATGCTATTACCCGCTCCAATCCTATCAGTCCCGGAGGCATTTAGGACTACTAATCCTAAAGGGAAGGGATATTAGGCTTGTTTATAGTTTCAAAGGCAAAAACTCTAAGGCGACATACAAAAACACGTATAGCAAGTTGGGGGAAGCACATAACAAGTAAAAGGCTCAGATATACCTCCTTTGACAGAGAAGCACATAATTTAGCATGTCTTGCACATACTGCTTAGGGTCTGATTAAAACTTAAAGGTTGAGGCAGACTGATTTATTACATAGTTCAGATAAGAAGCCTGAATCAGGCCGGCCTGCTGGTTGTAGCTAATAAAATCTGATTCAGTTTATAAATTTTACCCTATGGTTTGCCTAAGTGTTGGACGAGGGTCCTATAGGCATGATATCTACTGATTTCAGAAACAATGAAATAAACTGAATACATATTGATTTAAGAAAAGTTGTCAGTTATTAAAGAAAGGCAAGTTTTAGCAAGAGATCATAAGTTCTGCAACTGATGGTACGTCATTCTTACTGGTTTTAGACTTATAAGCGAGTGAAGCGATTCATACTTGATTAATAGTTCCTATAGGCATGCTATCTATGCGTTGTTGATTTTTAAACACTTTTATGGACATAGTAAAATGCAGAAAACCTATAACCATGATATATAGGTGCTGAATTTTTTCTTAAAGCCTATGAACATGATATCTAATTGCAGTTGACTGATTAAGACCTATAAACATGATTGCCTAATGAAGAATGGATATGCAAGATTCAAAAAGACCTATAGGCGTATTTTCTATATACAGAATTTAGATTTCCAGATAATTATAGACATGGTATCTATATGAGAGTATGCAGAATTCCTACAGACATGATATCTATATGAGAGTGCAGAAATTCAGAAAGTATCTATAGGCAGGATACCTATATGAGAATGCAGAAATTCAGAAAGTACCTATAGGCAGGATATCTACCCTTTGCATACATAGTTAACCCTCCCTTTTTCACGAGCCATCCCCAAGAGTTTATTACAAATTATTACAGCCCAGAAAAATAAAAGAATACATCAAAAATTAAAAAGTACAACCAAGGAGAGCCTGATTCGGACTTCCTGTCTGAAATATGAAGTAAACCAACTCCAATGAGATCATGATCCAAAGCCTTTCTCCCATTTGGGTGTGTCAGAGTTCCCTAAGAGTCTCATATGGACTCCGGGCAGTGCTCACACCCAAATGTATCACCAGATTAAGACATAGTGCAGTGTGGAAGGGCCAGCCCTCAAGTGTCCAAGTTCAGAGGGAACTCAAGGTCCCAAGGCAAGGCTCACAAGAGGGGGACAGAACTTAGGGACTAAGAGAGAGTGCAAGTGCAGAAATAGAGTGCTAAAAGGGGGAAAGGGAAAGGGAAACAGTTACAAATAAATACACATAGGGGTACAGGGGAAATAGGGAAGTTGAAAGAGGCAAGAGCAGGCTGTGGGCATACCCAGCAATAGGGAGTGGTAGCATACCCATAAGCCTGTTAGAATACCCTGTTTAGAAGCTGGGATCACAAAGGATCAAGTTTAATTCATGGACAATAACTTACATATTACAATGTCTTAAACCATATGCTCAAACACATAAGGGGGTAGGGAGTAGGGATTCATAGCAGAAACAAACAGAAAGAGGTCAGCATGCTAATTGAAATATGAAGCTCTATAGAAACAGTAAGTAGACATAGATACACAAACTATAAATAAACACATTGTTGTGATGCTAAAGCTTAAATCAGGACATACCAGTTTCAAAGAAACAAGTAGAGAAAATAGTAGGTCTTATAAACAGGCCACAGTGCAGACAAGAAGAGAGAATATGATTTTGTAAGTGTGAGTCAGGAAGACTGTGTATTTGTTGAGTTTGTGAAAGGGTCGTGCCTTTATAGTGTGAAAATCAGGCAGAAATAAGGCAAGAAAGCAATTAAGGAACTGAATATCAATTAAGAAAAAATCACACAATTTTAATTAAGGAATTCAGAAACGGGTAAAACTATTTGAGGAAAGAAATTAAATAAGCACTTTGTGCAAAGTAGGCAATTAGGGGTAAATACATAGAAGTTTTATTTAAGTATAGATTTTGAAATACGCGATTGTACAATTAAGGTAAGAAAATCAATTAGTAGCCAGTAAATCAGAGGTCAGAGATTATGAATGAACCAAGTCAGAAAAGCTGAGAAAGGTTTTTAACTTAAGTCGAGTCACAGGGAAAATCAGCAAACAAGGAAACAAAATCAATCATACCTATTCAGAAGGGAGTCTGAACTAATCACAAATTCGAAAGCCATTTTAGAGGGAAGTTCATCACATATAAACAGCATACAGACATGTCAAGCATGAAAGAAGATGTCGTGTCATTGTAAAATCAATAAAAAAAATCCAGTGTAAAAGAGTTTAGAAGAGTTTAGCAAAAGTCAGAGTCGTATGAAAGACAAGGATGTCCCAACTCAGTTCAGAGACTCGAAATTGGTTTGAAAGAGTTGGGGGTTTTGAAATAAAACCCTAGTTCAGGCAAATCACATAGCCAAACTCAAAAGAACCCCCAAATTCTAGGGTTTCCACCATTAATCGAGTGCAAAGATGGGAGGGCAAGTAATTAAATCGAAACAGGTTCAGAGGTCTCAAAAAAGAACTGAAACTTCTAACACGTTTCTTTCAACAACAGAAACTCATGAGAAACATGATAGAAAAGTAACATGCAGAACACAGTAGAAGAGCTCAAAGAAAATAGAGTAGAAGAAACTAATTCGAAACATAATGGGAAAATTGATAAGAACAGTAGGAGAAGCCTATTAAGACGTTTTTTAGAAGAAGCTTAACCAAAACTCAGTAGGTGGAACTTAATAAGAAACACTTAAGAACATAGTAAAGGAAGATACAGTAGGAGAAACACACAAGAATACAGTAGAGGAAAATACAGTAGAAAACGCATGCCAGAATACAGTATAAGAAAATACAGTAGAAGGAGCATACAAGAACATGGTAGAAGAAAATACAAGAACATGGTAGAGGCAAATACACACAAAAAGAAAGTCAGAGAAACATTTAAATACTTTCAGAAAAACCCTAGATCGGAAAAGAAATAGTTTTGGAAGTAGTTTTTGAAAGAAAAGCAAGGAAAATCGTTTAAAATCTTAAGGAAAGCGTGGATATGGGAAAGATCTAAAGATATCAGAAAAACCTCAAAACTAGGAATTCCAGAGGAACCCAAACGACGAGAAAGGCTTGGATCTAAGCAAAAGAGGTCGAGACCAGGCTTCGAAATAGACATAGCTTGCCGGAACGGGGCCGGAGATGGCCGTGGAACTCGAATCGACAGAGGTCTGGACATAACCCTTCATGGTCGAGTCATGGAGCTTCCGTTAACCAAACGTGAGGAGACATAGGTGACTTGGTGGATGGTGAAACCACCATGGATCTAGGTTAGAGGGTGACCGGAGAAGATGAAGAGACTTCATCGGAGAGGAGGGGATGGGGACGGTTCTAGAGAGAACCAGAGAGATAGAGATGAGCGAAGGAAAAATGAGGGGTATTGGGGGGGTCGTTTGGTTTAATTTAGGTAGGTTAAACGGGGACCGTTGATCTGAGTGATCAACAGTCCAGATTGGATAGGGTAGGTGGGTCGGGTAGGATAATTGGGACCTGGGTCGGGTAATCTGATTGGGCTCGGTATTGGATTGTTCTAATTTGGGTTGGGGCTTGGGTTTAATTAGGCCAAATTAGAAAGCCAAATGTGGCTATAAGTTAAATATCCTCTTTTTCCCTTTTAATTTATAAAAAATAATAACGAATTTCTGAAAACCAATTAAGAGTACTAAAATGACTTATAATATATAATTATCAATTAAAAAATATAAAATCCCATTATATAAATATGAGACGAATTTAAACTTAAAAATGGCTAATATTGCAATTATGCAATTTTATCCTTAAAAATATCAAATAAATTTATAAAAATGTGTGAAAAATATCTTAGCCATATTTTGGTACAAACACAAGAATTCAATAAATGAATCACCAAAAATGATAATTTTAGGGACCATCATTGGGTTTTTCTTGATAAAATAGGGCTGTAAATTGATTAAAAATCTTTGAAAAAAAAATTAAGGAAGAATAGCAGGACTTTGGGACATCCTTATATGTACATGCTATTTTAAAAGATATTTTGCATATAAAAAATACAGGGAAAAAATTGGGTATCAACAGGCTACTACTGGGACAACATGGAAAAAGACATCAAAGAGTTTGTCTCCAACCGCGACAAATGCCAAAGATTCGCCCCAATGATCACCAACCCGGTGAACAACTACATTCAGTTTTTTAACCATGGCCGTTCATGAAATGGGGAATGGATATCGTCGGACCTTTACCAACGATGCCAGGTAAAGCTAGATTTATTTTATTTATGACTGACTACTTCTCGAAATGGGTTGAATCACAGGCCTTCGAAAAGATAAGGGAAAAGGAAGTCATAAATCTCATCTGGGACCACATCATATGCCGATTCGGAATTCCTTCTGAGATAACATGTGATAACGAGAAGCAATTCATCGGAAGCAAAGTGACTCAGTTCCTCGAGGATCACAAGATTAAAAGGATCCTATAAACACCCTATCACTCGTGTGCAAACGGCCAAGCCGAATCTACAAACAAAACCATCATCCAAAACTTAAAGAAGAAGTTGGAAAGAAGTAAGGGAAAGTGGAGAGAAATATTGCTCGAAGTTCCATGGGGACGACCCCAAAATCAAGCACAGGGGAAACACCTTTCTCTCTAGTATATGGTGCCGAGGCTTTGATACCAGTAGAGGTCGGAGAGCCAAGAGCTAGATTCCGACACACTACCGAGAGCTCGAATAACGAGGCCATGACTATGGACCTCGAACTATTGGATGAATAGCGAGAAGCCTCATTGGTCCGCATGGCCACCCAAAACAAAGGATCGAAAGGTATTATAACAGAAGAACAAACCTACGATACCTCGGAGTCTGGGACTTGGTCATAAGGAAAGTCATCCTCAACACCCGAAACCCTAATGAAGGGAAGCTAGGCCAAAATTGGGAAGGACCGTATCGCGTCCTCGAGTAATCGGCAAAGGATCCTACAAGCTCGGTACCATGGAAGGCGAACAACTTCCAAGCAATTGGAACATATCAATGCTGAAACGATACTACTGCTAGGGTATCCGATGGAACATTCTGAAATACCATCCGGCTCGAAGACCTTAAGGTTTCAAAGCATATGTTGCACTCTTTTCCTTCAACCAGGTTTTTATCCCAAAACAGGTTTTACCGGCAATGTTTTTAACGAGACAACACCTACATGCTACCTAAGGAAAACTCGACAAGTATTCAAGGCTTCTTTTGCAATCGACCTCGAATATTGGGGGGGGAGGGTTATCCCCCTGGAAGGTCACCTACTCGGAGAAGCCAGGATGCGCTAAATGGGGTATCAGTAGGAAAATAATGTACCGAGCCAAACGGTCGAATGAACCGTGCCCGCATAGAATAACTGAGCCCTCAACAGCAAAGACATGTATACTTGTACCAAGTAATCGAAGAATACTTTCAAACAAAGCATTTTGCGTTCAAAAAAAGCTCGCTATTTTTGCAAAAATGACTCATCTATCAAAAACGTCCCGAACACTCGGGGACCGGCATCAACAACTCGAAACAATGCGACCCCCGGGTCGGAGTTCCAAACTTGCAAGCCCTCGATGAGGCAACACAAAGATCACAAAACAACTCCAGAGCCAAAAATATCCCGAACACTCGGGGACTGGCATCAAAAACTCAAGGCCACGTGACCTTCGGACTGTAAACCCCGAAATCATAAGCCCTCAATGAGGCAGTACTAAGTTTACAAGTAATGGCTCCCGAGCCAAGAAACCCTCGATGACTCGGGGACTGCCGCCAATCACCACCCCCATCGACTTATCAAAACCCGAGGCCACAAGACCACATGCGGACAACTTCTGTCCCGTAAGACCTATATAAGGCAACAAAAATAATTGTAAGACCTCAAAGGCATGAAAAATTTGTAAGAACTCAAGCAAGGCATGAACCACACTTGTACCAAGTGAAACTAACTTTAAGACCTCAAAGGCATGTAAAACGTGTAAGACCTTACTAAAGGCATAAACCCGATCTTAGAGTTAAGGCTATATATCGAACTTGTAAGACCCCTAAAAAGGCATACCCTCGATATAGACGCCGAAACTACTTCACTCGGTGATTGAAAGGCTCCGGCCAAACGCAATTACTACGGTCACAAGGTTGTACCGGCCAAACTAACGTGACTCAAGGATGACCGACCGTCGCTATAAAATCACAGGCCTTCAATTACTTCGAATATACTTCGAAAAAAAACCAGCTAAACAGGCTACCCTCGACACGGGCAAAAGAGCTTCGACTATGTCAGCTCCTAATTACAGGCTTCGAGAAACTCAGCCACCGAGCCAAACCTCCCGAGGTGCTCGATCATCGCCATATAACGGCTCACAATCGAGGTTTTATCAAACCGTCAAAGAGTCGGGCAAACAAAACTTCAAAAATCCTTAACGAAGGAAAAATAAAGCCTATATTAAAGGTCGCATCGACCCAATGTGTAATAGCCACTGTCGCCAGCCCATATAAAAGGTCGTACCGATCTAAAGCGTAAGAGCCACTAACGCCATTTTACATTAAAAGGTCATACCGACCCAACGCGTAAGACCCTAAGGGAAAGCTTTAAATTTAAAAACTTGAGGGTAAAATGAGCTCGAGTTGAAACCTTAATCGGAGACTTAACCCGAAACAATTAACTAAATATGCCTAAGGGCGAAAGCATAAGAGCCTAGGATGCCAGCTCACACTAAAAGGTCGCACCAACCCAACGCATAAGAGCCACTGTCGCCAACACTAAAATCAAAGGTTGTGCCAACCCAACATAAGGGCCAGGTCTAACCCGAGAACACTCGGGGACTGACCTTCGACCTTTACGAGCCGCTCAGAAATAGCAAAACCCGAAGTTCTAAAATCTCGAGTCGATTATCACATCACACATTACTCCCAAAAGGCAAAGGAGAAAAGGAGTGATAAAAAAGGAAAAGCCTTTATATATATTGCTCATAAAGGCACGTTTATAAGAACTTTAATAACCCTTACAAAGAAGGAGCTGAACAAAATCCTAATCTATCACCGAGCCTACATCTTTGGCGGCTCCGCCGAAGGTTGTGCCCCGACTGTTCCGGATACAGCTTCGGGACCTTCAACGGCCTCTTCCCTTCTGGGGATTCCTCCTTCATTCTCATCATCTCCTAAGCCACTACCCGAAACACGTCCAGAAGCAAACAGGGCAGCAACTTTCTTCTCTAGGGTCTTCACCCTCTCGAGCTCGGCAGACAAATTGATACCCCCTGCGTGTATATTCTCGAGAGTCCGCCTCCGAGATTCTAACCGAGCATGTTCTAAGGCTCGAGTCAATTTCAATTCGGCCTCCTCAGGCGTTCTCCCGGCTTGAGCGTTTACTACAACGGCATCCCATTTGTGCGAAGATATAAGCGCCTCAGCTTCAGTTTTGATTCTGTATAGTGCAACAACTAATTTAGAATGGAGACCTCTATATTTGTCACTATCCGCCCTCGCGTCATGAAGCTGGTGCCCAACTAAGGCCATCCTTTCCTGGAGGGTGTCCCTCTCAGAAGTTATCTCACTCACGTGCCCTTTGAGTTCGATAACTTCGGAGTCTCTAGTTCGGAGCTCCTCCCTCAGTAGGGCACCTTCCCTCTCAAACTGCACGAATCGGATCAAAGACGTCAAAACGCTAGGATCTGGAAAACATTCAGACAATAGCAAACGGAAGCTAGGTAACCTGTTCAACGAGATAAGTCTTCTTACGCTCGTGACGAGTCACCTCAGCCTGAAACCGGGCGAAAGTCTGATTATAAAGCGCCCTGGCCTGAAACCATGAAGAAGACAAGTTAGAAAGATAAAGATCAGGACAACAGGTAGGATTTACAAAAACTACCTGCTTATAAATCCTGTTCATCTCGCTGAAGACGAGCTAAGCATCAAGCTCAGGGATTCCCTAGGGAGCGGCTAAAGGCTTTTCAAACGCATCTCTTCCTCCGATGGGCACCCCCACATCGCAAGGTTTTTCATTCTGGGCATCTTGTGTCCCCTTAGGAGGTAAGATTGTTACCTGAGGGGAATCACTCACGACAACAACACCAACAGGGTCAGTCGGGGTCGTTTCTTGTTCTTGCAGGGCTTCAGAACTGTTTTCTCCGAACCGCCTACTGAATGCGTCTCAGCTCGCGGGATATTTCGTCCATCAGCCAGCTCGGGGACATCACCCAATACTTCCTCAGTGGCCTCTCCATCCCGAAGTCGGACCATGTCGACATCAAGCTCCGGCTCGGGAGCCATCATCTCTTCGCCGTGAGGGTGGATCGGGTTTTCCCCTCCTTCGGGCGCTATTAAGAAATTATTTTCTCCCTAGCCTTCTTCTCGGGGACTTCTCGCTGCTTCCGGGGCTAAGGCTGCTAGGTCGGCCTCGATTTCTTCCATCTTGGTTTTCTTGGATTCCGAAGGTTCATTCGATGTACCCCTTTGTCTTTTCTTCCCTTCGTCGGGTCTCAAGGTATCCTCTTCGCCAGGAAATATTTCCTTCATAAAGGGAACCTCCCCCAGACCTACACGAATGCAAGATATAAGCACAGTGAGTAAGGACGCTATTAGTATCAATTCAGATTAAAAGGTACGACTGCAGCTAGAGTAAAAGCTCACCATGATCCTTGGCTTCCCATCGATCTTGGGACAAATCACACCACACTCGCTCAGCGTATGGGAAAATTGAGTCCAATCGACCGATCTAGCATGAGAGGTCTGCAACCGCGCTGGGGTAAACTGCTACGGCTGCATCAGCAGAAGAAATTAGCGCGTGGAAAGATGTACGAAAAAGAAGTAAGGAGATGATAGATAACGTATCTACTTACGTTCTATGTTCCATCTCTCGGGGAACGGCATCCTTTCCAGCGAGATCAGTTCTGAAGTCCTAACTCGGGCAAAATGGCTCATCCACCCCTCATTCCTGACTTCGTCAATACAAGCAAAAGGGGCCCTCGAAGCTCGACAGTGGAGCTTAATCAGGCCCCTATGGAAGAGACGGGGGACGTACATCCTGACCAGGTGGTCGAGGGTGAAGGGCATTCCCCCAATCATGTTCATAAAATACCTGATCATATAGACAATGCGCTAGAACGAATGGTGAATTTGGCCGAGGGTCACTCGATACCGTCTGCAGAATTCGAGAACCACGGGATCTATCGGAGGCGAGGATGGCCCCACCGGCCCAAGGGTAAACGGGTAAGTGTACACACTAAGAAAATCAGCTTTGTATGTCATTATATCCTCCTCCCGAGAAGGGACCTCCACAAGCACCGCATCCCCCCAGCAGCAATCAGCCCTCACCCGTTCTACGTCTGTTATTGAGATAATATATTGAGACACAGGCTCACGACTCCCCGTCTTCGAAGAAGGTTTTTCGACCTTGAAATAGGAAGTCGTTGAAAAGGACCTTGGAACGCATTCCTCAACACGAGGAGGCACTACTTCTTTGCCTTTGGATGAAAGTGAGGTGGAGGAGGTTACATTCTCCTGAGAAACAGAGGCAGAAGTTTTTGCCATTCTTAAAAGATTTCAAAGGAGAAAAGGAAATTGCGCTTCAAAGAAAGAACAAGAGCGAAAAATAAGGAACAAGAGAAGAGGTATTTATAGAGGCCCAATACGCACGATGAAGGAGGCCAAAGGACAACCAGCCGCTGTAATCAATACGAAGGCTTTTAAGGGCTGTGTGTACTCGACCTTTTTGGCAACTTATTCTATCATGTCAGTCATTTGGCAAGATATGAATGCCGTCATTACGGAAGTACCAGGGGGTCATGAATTTGAGGTTGTTTCTTATCATTTCATTCTAAGAAACGCGGGGACTATCTGTATACAGGAGAGATCCGGAGGCCCGATTTCACGATCATTGCGCCTCTCCCTTAGCCTCGAAAAGGCCCCGAAGATCCGGGGACGCAGCTCGAGGCTTTGACCTAGAAGGCTCTTCACACTCGACCTCGATGCAGCATGAGTTTGTGGTTATCCAAGGTAAGCGGGAAGTTCCCTAGGTATGTGGTCCGAATTGACATTACCTGCAAGAATAGTACTAGTCTGCACTAGATTACTAGGTAGTTGTGCCAACTATCTTACTTTGCTTTCTGTATTACGTTTGGGTTCTCCCTCATATAAAAAGGGGATCCTTGTCATCTGTAGGCTATCTGTTACTTAATACTAAATACACAAGAACATTCTCTCAACTCTCTAACATATTCTCTTGATCTCATTACTTCCATTTATTGCTTACGTTCATTGTGTTTTATTTATTGTTCTTCATTTATTGCTTACGATCATTGTGTTCTATTTATTTTTCTTCATTTATTGCTTATCATTGATCATAAAGAGCCATCACCGTAGGTCTCATAAAGTGTTAATCCTCCTTCGATCGCTCTAAGCTGGTCACCCCACTCGACCCCGAGGCCTTATAAGCGGCAGCTCGAGGCCCCGATCTCCAACTGTTTTGGTTCGATTATCATGTCGTCTCTAAGCAGCAATCTTGATTTCTAATCTTTTACTTAGCATCCATTGCATATAAACTAGCATAAAAATAGATCACATATTTTTAGAACCACAAAATCAAATTTAATTGTAATTACCATTTTCACGGTAAAAAAAGATATTTCATTATTTAACATAGTTCGCTTGTCTGTTCAGTTATTTTTCGCATTATGCTCACAAATAAAGGCAGGGGCGGATCTACGTGCAGTGTACCAGGTGCTCGAGCACACATTAACCTTGAGACTAACCTTACATGCTTATATAGAAAATTCTTATACATTATATATATATATATATATATATATATAAAGTCAATAGCATCCCTTGTTCAAAACATTTGATGGGTGCTTTGGTTGGAAGCCTAATTTGAAGGTGCATAATTTTGGTTTTTGGATTGAACAATTTAAATTCAATTCAAATAAGCTCAGATTGGATCGGCTTTTTAAGTCAATTCAGATATTCTGAATTTTCGATTTTAAGCCAATAAGTTGAGATGTTTCTTGATCTTCTTATAAAAATAAACATTCAAATGAACTATTCATGTTAAATTGCCTAATAAAGTTCGTTGTTCTCACCTCAATTACCCAAATAAAATATTCAAGTAACGAAATGATCATCAAGAAAATACAACAGAGATATTAATAAGACCGATAGAAATTAGCAATAGTAAAACCATATCAAAATTGAAACTATTCTTACTGTAACTTACTGTGTAGTGGGTAGGGTATTTGACTTATTATTATTTTCATATGGATAATGGACTAAATATAAAGTATAAATATTTCGGCAATCCAAAAATATGAAGTGTGAAGTCTAACATTCAATCCGAAATCCAAAAATTTTAGAAATTAAATTCGGAATCCAATCCATAATCGGAAAATCAAACCAAAAATCCTAAAATTTTGAATTTCAGTTTGAATTTCAGGTTTGTTCAGACTATGCCCACCTCTAATTTTACCAATCCTGCGTTTGGCTGAATTTACTTCATTTACAAGAAATTTTGATGTATCATTAGTACTCTTTAGCCTCAAGCTTACTAAAGTAGATCTTTTCTAGGAATACTGATAATTACTGTCTGTCTGGTTTTGGAAGATTGATTGCAGGAAGGATAGATATTACATACAATGCCAAACACGACGAGGTATTTTATTATAAGCCTTTTATAAAGAAGGAAAACTTTAGTGATCTTCTACTGAACTGAACTTGAAATGAAATCCAAGAATATTAAATGGTAGCTTGAAATCTAACTGATTCCAACTTTATTCTATGATACTTTTCTTACATTTTTAATGTCATTACACTTTATTCTATGATACTTGTAGTTGTAGCTTTATTTTATTCTATGACATTTTTCTCAAAGTGATGATATTTCACGTTAGTAAAATATGTGAGCCCTACAATCACACAAAAAAAATCTATATATAGTACTAAATCTTTTCAGTTTCGACATCATTTTCTCATAGACTTTTGTATTTTCCATTTAAAAATCCATTCCTCTTCCACTATACTTTCAGCATCCCTCTCTCATATTAGAAGAAACTCAGCTCAAGTACACTCCAGTCAGTCCATTTTGAATATATAAATAGTCAAACCAAAGAGGTAATTAACTTCTACATTGTCATTCTATCATTCCAGCACCAGCTTAGTGCATGGGACTGCCATTTATTTGTCATTTTATGCTAAACACAAGGTGTACTATTGCAATTTTAATTGTTTCATAGTTAAATGTCCCAAATCGGGTGGGATGCGGTAACTTGGTCTTCTTGTTATTTTTTTAATAACCATGTATTTTATTAATTACGAGGTAAAATGTTTACAAATAAGCAAAATCAAACCTTAGTCTGTTCGTTATACCAAAAAAAAAAAAAAAATCACTCCAACTATCAAGACCCAATTGAGAATACGAAATCTTGAAGCACAATTCCTAGGGAGGGTTTAGGGTTTTGTATTTTTCTGTTATGCACTTAACTTCAGGTCCATGACCATTGAAGCATAATATTTGGTAAAAATAGCACGGTCTAGTCAGTTTTCGGATTGGTCATTCAAAAATAGCCAGCGTTTACCAAGTCAATGAAAAATAGCTATTATTTTGCTGCAACAGAGATCGGTCCAGCATAATATACTGGAGTTCCTGTGTATGAACTTCCAGCATATTATGCTGAACTCCAACACACGGAAAGTTCCAGCATAATATACTGGAGATTCGAGCACTTGTGTATCAACTTCCAGCATATTATACTGGACCGGTATACTTGCTAGAACTCCAGTATATTATGCTGGAGTTCTAGTGTAGTTATGCTGGAACCCCATCATATTATGTTGGAGTTCCAGCATACCTATGCCGGAACTCCAGTATAATATGCTGGAGTTCACGTATACTTATGTGAACTCCAGCATAATATACTGGCGTATTTTCCGGGTTTTTGAACAGTTTTTTCGCTCAGATTTATCTTTACATGAAAAGTGGCTAAATTTCAATTACTTTTGAAACTGAGTTATTTTTGAACGACCACTTGTAAATATGGCTATTTTTGACTTTCTCTGTAATATTTGCTAAGTTGCACTGGTTTGTTATGGGGGTTAGGTTTTATGTTCCCTCCTTTTTGTTCACCAGTTGTTCAATATACAGACAGGGTAGCCTTATAAGAATGATTTGTGCTGTTAGTTTCTCGAGTAACTCTGGAAAAAAAGTAAAATAAAAGTATAAGGGTGTTAAAATTATCACTCTATTGCATACTTGAGGCAGTTTCTCCTCCTCCTTTTTTTTTTCTCAAAGATATGTTTTTTTTTACTCCCTTAAAGAAATGTCTACTACTCCCTTAAATTGCCATTATTTTAGGATGATATAAAATGAACAGCGTACATAGATAATTATAAGACATGGATAATAAAGCTTATGTGTTTTCAATTACTTAAAAAGTGTACCCTTCCTGATATTCTTTTAAAAAATATTTTGTAGAACAAATTAGTTCGTTCAATCTAAGAATTAGAATTTCTAACAGGATAACGTACAAGACATCTTGTTTTCTTTTCTTTTCATAAGAAGAAATAACACGAGATTTTGTTTTTTATTTTTAACTTTACTTTTCAAATCAAATTCTGCAATGAATTGGATTAATAATAATAGTTTTGATGCCATACCATTTTAAACTGATATTTGTTGCTTGTAGAAATTATATAGAGTTCAAAAGAGTAATTAAATAGGCCAGGGAAGTCACACTCTATTGAGATTCCCCCAATAGATCACCCAACTCCACTGCTTCGTCAAGCAACAAAAGATGAGGTCTCTCTCTTTCTCAACACAAAGTTTCTTTTTATTTATTTATTTATTTATTTTTGTACAAAAGGAAACAAGATAGCAAGCATGAATAGTCACTCGTGTATCACTTGTTAATAATTATAATCTTTTAATATATACATTAATTAAGTCATTAAAAGCATAGTTAATCACGTCAATTTTGATCAAGTTTCTTTATTAAGATTCAGTTGTTTTATTAATTTTCCTTTTACTCTTTTGGT
The DNA here is from genome assembly GCF_001879085.1 of Nicotiana attenuata. Lineage (NCBI taxonomy): Eukaryota > Viridiplantae > Streptophyta > Magnoliopsida > Solanales > Solanaceae > Nicotiana > Nicotiana attenuata. The sequence continues at coordinate 5,513,054 of NC_031990.1, forward strand.
TTCCACTATTGATGTTTAAAACTTACTTTATGACGATTCACCATTCGTTTTTGTATACCTTCCCTATAATTTCTCTGTTACTTCTTTGTTTACCTTTACTTGTTCACTATTCTAAAAATATATTTTACTTTTACTTCATTTAACAAATTAAGAGAAAGACAATTTTTCTTTTTGTTTTTACCTTTATCATTAACTATTCATTTTTCAAGAAAATTTTAAAATGTTATCATTATTATGGATAAAATTGTAAAATATATATTTCATTTACTTTTTCTTAAAAGGAATGCAAAATCAAAAGTGGACAACTAAAAATAAAGGGATGGAGTAGAAATTATAGAAAATAATAAGTATATATAAATATTACTACAATAGGATTTAAAAGAATTTGAATTCAGCGTGTTAGCTTTTCAAAATGAAAAAGAAAAACTATGAACTCTTTTCCATTAATTACAGATAGAAGAAGAGAATAAAGTGGATGATTTAATCAAGAAAAAGGAAACAAATGGTCAAGATCAAGTCAATAAATCAACAAATAAAATCTAAGATGAAATATATGAGGATTTGGACATGAATTCGGCTATCAGATCCACCACCATATTCAAAGTAAGTGTGGGGTTACGTGAATCAAATCCAGATGCTTATAAGCCAAAGGTGATCTCTATTGGTCCTTACCACAAACACAATTCTGACCTTGGATCCATGGAAAAGTACAAACTATTGTACCTACAACGGTTCCTACGCAGGAAAGAGGGGATTAATGTGGAAAGTTACATTAGGGAATTGGAGGATGAAGCATTAAAGTGTTATGACGATATAGAGAATCTTGAAAGTGATATTGTTGGCAATTTTTTAAAAATATTGTTACTTGATGGCTGTTTTATAGTTGAACTCATTCGAGAGTTGTGGGGAATGTGTCCAGAAGGAGAAGGACCGATTAAACCCGGAAGTTGCATAATTAATCAAGTACTTCGAGATCTGCTATTAGTAGAAAACCAACTTCCTTTCTTTGTACTCACTAAGCTTCATCACATGACTATGAATAAGGAAGATGACATATCATTCACAAAAATGGTAAAGTGGGTTTTTTTACATTTATTACCGAAGATGACCCCTACATCCTATCTTGAGAGTGAAGGTAATGATGTTGCAGAAATCAAACATTTACTTCAAGTTGTACACATGTCATGTCACCCTTCAGAGATTAAAACTACTAGCCTAACGAATCCTAGCATGGAAACACAACATTTCTGGAAAAGCTTATGTTGTAATCCTTTGCAAATAATTAGGTCAAAAGATAAGCCAATAGATAAGGACCACCTAACGGAGCATAAGGTCATGCCAAATGCAACAGAGCTTTTCGAAGCTGGAGTTAGCTTCGTAAAAGTCGGATATATTTATAATAAATTGAATAAAGAAAACTTGGGAGATAACACAAGTTTATTTGATATCAAATTTGAGAATGGGTTAATGAAAATTCCTAGTTTTAAAGTCAGTGATAGTACGGAGACTCTCCTACGGAATCTGATAGCGTACGAGCAACATTCGTCTCATGTACGTCCTAGATATTTCAGTGATTTTGCAATTTTCATGAATTATCTTATTGAATCGGAGAAAGATGTGAATTTGCTTCGCCAGAAAGGAATCATTCGGAACTGGATAGGAGAGGACAAAGAAGTAGCTAGCCTTTTTAACAGGATTGGGAAAGGAGTCATCGTTTCATTTGAGAACTTCTATTACAAAGAAGAATGCAGGAAATTAGTTCAACATTATGAACAACCATGGAACCTAATGAAGGCAAGTTTAAGGCGCAATTATTTTAATAGTCCGTGGGTAGGAGCTTCAACTGTGGCAGCTGTCATACTCCTCATACTCACTGCTATGCAGACTGTTCTAGCTTTCACTGGTGGTGTTTAAGTAGTCAATTATATACATAATGGTTGTTTGAATGTCTCCACTGTAGTGTTTCCTCACAACTCCATGCATGTGTGTTGATGAGCTTATTGTATCAACTAGATGGCCCGTGCTAGTGAGCACATGCATTTGCCCGGCATAATAGTTTTTGTTATTTTCGTACAACTACAAGATTAACCAAAAAAGGAAATTCAACCCCGGGAAGATATTTCTCGTAGAAAATTATATCTTTGTCCAATTGCATAAAGAAAAAAAAGGGAAATATAAAAATTCAAAAGATGGAAGCAGTTTTGTCAAGTACTTGATTATCCATAAATATGAACTGTTTCAAAAGAAAGTACTCAAGTTGTTCTCTTGTATATTGGATTCTTAGATCATCAAAGTATTACGAAAGGTTTTCTGCAAGTGATCTCTGAAACTATATAATATATATA